>NC_056740.1:297360308-297660308 GCF_019279795.1 Protopterus annectens
TTACCAACCGGTGCAGATGCTACAACATGTCCATCATTATAATAGGGTCTGCATCTGCCTTGTCTCTCCCTCCAAGCTACACCAATCTGTCTATGTCCTGTTCTTTATAGCCCCTCTCCATAAACTCTTTTTTTAAAGCAAGCAAAGCCTCTTGTAAAAGCTCATCATCATTATAAAGGCTCATGATGCAAAAAATCTCCCTTTCAGTACATTATGTTTGGTATGTTTAGGGTGCATACTCCCATTATGTAAGACATTATTCTTCCTGACTGGTTCCCTATATAGGGATGTTGTGAGTGTGCTAACTGCATCCCTTTTAACCTTGACATCTAGAAACTCAATCTCAGTACGAGAATATTTACATGTGAACCTAAGAAAATCTGTTACATTATTAAGGTAGTATAGGAACTCAGTTAGGTCTTGCTCAGTACCATGCCACAGGAGAAAAATATCGTCCACAAATCTTTTATACCATTTGATAGAATCACTAAAAACATTACCAGAAAGGACAGAATTCATCTCCCATTGTACCAAAGAAAGGTTGGCGTAGCTATTGGCACAAGCCGTGCCCATAGCTACGCCAACTTTCTGTAAATAGCATTGCTCATTGAACATAAAGACATTATTATCTAAAATAATCTCAAGCAACGCACATAAAAGTCTGACTTTACTAAGGCACATGTTCTTACCAGTCAATAAATCTCGAATAGTTTCTATACCCCAAACATTAGGGATCACAGTAAAAGGTGACTCTGTAACAAGGGTCACAAACCAACAGGGACCATCTATCGACTGTACATGCATACCTAGCTCACTTAAAAAATCCTTTGTATCTTTAAGCACAGTGGCACAATCTTTTAAAACAAGGTGTAAGTTCTTTTCTACAAAGATGGAGAGGGGCTTAGTTAACCAACCCCTGCCTGACACAATTGGGTGCATGGGTGGATTAGACATATTTTTGTGCACTTTCGATAGTCCATACATTATGGGAATAATTTTTTAAGGACCAGACCTTTGAAACATTAAGTTTTTATTGAGTTGTGTGTATATACTTTTTATATGTGTATCTATATATTTTAATTATGGACTATTGTTATTTTTTATTAGGTTAAATAATGCCTTGGACATAGAGACATTAATATTAACATGCTTATTAGGTTTTAAGTAATATATGTTTAAATATGTGGCTTTGGATTAATGGCTCCAATTTGATTGGCGCTTTTGTATTGAGACCGTCTTTTTAAATGAGATTTTGTATGTGTTTTTTATTAGTCTGATGAAGCGGATTGCATCCGTGAAAGCGCTCTCTTTTGTACATTTACTTCTACATTAAAGGACCTTTTTTACAGCTGTGTGTGACCAACTTATATATTTTTGCTTCAATTGGACATATGGGTTTATACCTAACCTCTTGAGTTTGTCAACAATACCCGAGTGTGGTATTATGTCAAATGCCTTGGCCAGGTCAAGGTAGATACTGTGAAAGACTTTGCCCTCATCCATTGCTTTGGTGACTTTCTTGAAGAAGTTCACCAGATTGAGTAGGCATGATCTTCCCTTGATGAAACCAAACTGGGTTGGGTCCTGTGTCTAGAGGTTTACTATGTCTCTATTGATCATCTCCATGATAATTCTTTTTATGGCTTTACATATAAGACTAGTGAGACTTATGGGTCTGTAGTTTCCTGGGTCTGTAGATGGTCTACCTTTGTGCAGAAGGATGATTGTTGCCATTCTCCATTCATGAGGCACAAAGCTTGTTTGGACGCTACAGTTAAATAGTAATGCCAGTTAAATAGCAATTCCAGAGGCGCTGATAGGTCATGTTTCATGCTATTAAGAAGGCATCCTGGGATATTGTCTGGGCCCATTGATGCAGTGTGCTTGGTCTTAAAAAGAGCATTAAGGATTTGTTCCTTACTGATAGTAGGGGAGTTATATTTGATGATATTTCCAGAAGGAAGGCTAAGGAGGAGAGAGGGGAAAAGTTGGAGCTGAATTTATCAGTTAGGAGGTTTGCTATATGTTCTGGCTCATTATAGGTAACTCCATTTACAATAAGCTCTGCACACAATTGTGTATTGCCTTTGAGGTTGCGGACATAGCTAAAAACTGCTTTGTGGTTGTCCTTGGTCTGGAAGGCCAAACTTTATTTGTCCTCTGAGTTGTTTGTTTAGTTTGATGAGAGTACTTTTATCTTGCTGGGTGCTGCACCTCCTAATTGTCGCCATGATTTTCTTCCTCTTGTTATACATCCAATTGATCTTGTGATTCTACCAGGGTGGCTTGTTTTTTTTTAGATAGTTCTGTACTTCTTTCTGGTGGGTACAGCTGCCTCTGTGCAGCTATTAGCATGCTTGTACAGGGTTTCTGTGAACAGTTCTGTATAGGCAGAAGTATTCTCAGGGTTTATGGGGGCTTGAAATTTTGCCCGATTCTCGCTCAATAGCAGGAGGTTAGCCTTAGAATAGTGAAAGGGAATATGAAATATAGCATGACGGAGATAAGAAAATGTGCTGACTGTAATGAAGAATAAACAACAAAAAGTGTTTTTAGATGAGAAAAAAAGAATTTTGGGAAAAGTTTAAAAATGTATAAAGATGGGAAGGTTTAAATGTATAAATATGAAAACAGTGAAAGAAATAGAACTCTTTGTTTAAGTTCTTTTGTGATGAACTTGTGAATAATTTTAAATATGAATGTAAAAAAATGTGCGCAAATTGATTTAAAGTGTTTTATATGGTATAAAATAAATGTAAATGTTAGTAAAGCACCCCTACTCTTTTTAGAACTAGGTAGAATCTTTTTTTTTTCAAAACAGATTTATTGTTTTAACATACAAGAGAAATATCATAACAATTGTATACAAGTAATTAAAAATAGATATGATTATAACATTCAACAAAACAACTAAAGTATTTACAAAGACATCCACTACAATCAGATCAATTAATTAAACTAAAATATCATGCTATTGAAATTAGGATTTTTTTAACAAATTTTGTAAATTATCCCATACAATATAATAAGATGTTTTTCTAGTTGTTCTTGACCTAATTGTGTTTATTTCCATATGGCATACTATATTCATAACATTTTTAAATTCATTGAATGAAGGAGGTGTATCTGAAATCCAATTTCTGGTTATTATTTTCCTAGCCACTGCTAGAATAGACCATAACAAGGGAAGCTTAACCTTTTTAACACTTTGAGGTACAGGTGTGTTGAATAATATAAGAGATTTAGAAATAATGAAATTATCTGTAAAAAGAGCCTGCAAAAATTAATTAATTGACTTCCAGTATTCTTTCAATTGTATACAGTCATAAAACATATGAGCCCAGTCAGCATTAATTTCTACATTACATCTCTTACATAGATTATCTTTATTATTTATTTTATTCATCATCAAAGGTGTATAAAAAGATCTATGTAAAAATTTCCATGTATAAAGTCTCCAGACAATGGAAGACGTAGTTCTATAGGCAGATTCCAATATATATTGTTTATCTTGTTGATTTGGTGGGTCCCCATTAATAGAAGTGAAATAATTCCAGTATGTATCTACACTGTAAAAAGTTTCTTGTCTGATAATTTTATGTATGTATGAAAGTTTACCTTTATCAGAAACTTTATGTTGTAAATTTAATATCAAGTAATCAATCAGTGTTGGAATAGATTCTTTAACTGTTATAGACATTAGATCTATTTTATTAATGAGATGTTGTCTAAAGGTCTGAACCTCTAACCAGCAAGTTTCTCTTAGATCAAATTCTTGTTTTAAGAAATCTAGATTTTTAACTTTATTATCAGATATCAACTGATACCAGTACTTTAGATCATTATCTATAGCTAAATGAGTTCCTTCAGAAGTAGATGACAAAAGCATACCCTGAGTATACATTATAGGGAATATAATAAAATTCCATTCCCTATACTTAGGGTGCATGAATATAAAGTTACGATAGCTAATAATAATATTTAATGGGTAACAAACCATATGTTTAGGTGTAATAGGTGAAGTACAAAATTCCTTTAGCAACCATAACATGGAGTTATTTACAATCATATTTTTATGTGTTAAGGAGATTTTCATGAAGTGCATACTAATTAGCTCCCAATAATCTTTGCATTTTGCGACATATGACTGATCTATTAATAAAGTAATAACTTTTACAATAGAAGAGATAGTATATAAATTAAAGTATGGAAAATAAATACCCCCTTGAGACCAGCTATTAGTATGTTTGTTTAATGCAATCCTAGGTCTATTAGGTGCCCATAGGAAATTTAACATTAGTGTATTCAGTTTCTTGATAATTATTTTTGTAGGTGGAAGTATTATTGATTGTATTAAGTATAAAATCTTGGGGAATATTATCATTTTAATAATTGTAAGTCTCTCCTCCATAGTAAAAAACATATTATTCCAAGTATTAAAAAGATTTTGTATATTAAGAAAACAGGTATTATAATTATTATATATCATAGATTTAATATCTTTAGATAGTATTATACCTAAATAAGTTATCTGACCTGAATTGGGTACATATTTAGTAAAATCACTAATGAGAATATTTTTTCATGTATATATAGGTAGTATTTTATTTTTTTTCTTCACTGAATATTAAACCAGAAATACTTTTAAAATTCATCATTTTATCAAATAGAGACTGCATAGAAGAATTAGATCCTGCTGATGTAATTAGAACATCATCTGCAAAAAGTTGAATTTTGGATGTTGTATTTTTATCTATTTCAAAACCCTCTATGTCAGTACTGTTTCTGATCAAATTAGCCCAAGGCTCCATTACTAAAGTGAATAATAGTGGAGAAAGTGGACATCCTTGTTTTGTACCTTTAAAATGGGTATTTTTGTGAAACATATGTTCCTACCTTAATATAAGCCAATGTTCCTTTGTATAAATGCTCAATTAGATTTACAAATGCATCTGAGAAGTTTGTGCACTTCAGTAAGGTAAACAGATAGTCCCAACTTACTGAATCAAATGCTGAACTTATATCAAGACTAATAAGTGTTAAATCTTTCTTTTTCCTATTTGCAAAATCAATTAATGTTAAAGTTCTTCTTATATTATCAAAAGTATTTCTATTTACAATGAAGCCTGTCTGATCTATATCTATAATGCCGGGATGATTGTCTTCAATCTATCAGCAAAAATACTCATAAACATTTTATAATCAACATTAAGTAATGAGATGGGCCGATATGAAGTACATCTAGTTGGATCTTTATTAGGTTTTAAAATTGGCGAAATAAATGTATATTGCCAAGATGGGGGGGGGTTATTAACTCAGTTTGGGCCAAAATAAAAACCTTATGTATTAATGAATATGTACTTTTAGAAAGGATTTTATATATCTCTGGTATAATACCATCATTACCCGGTGCTTTGTTTGATTTAAGCTTATTTATTTGTGTAATAACCTCTGTATATGAAATACTTTTGTCCAATAGTTTAATCTGTTGTTTATTAAGCTTTCTATTCATGTTTGTGGTTATAAACTCCTTTATTTTATCTTTAGGTTCCATGTGAATGTTATTATGGTTAATTTTGTGAAAGTGATTTCTAAATTCATCTAGTATTTCTGGTATACTAGAAACATTCTTATTTTTCCTTAGAGAAAAGATTTCTTTGATATGGTTTTGTTTATTCAACCTTTTTGTTTTATTTTTAAGTCTATGTAAGTATTTGGGCTTATTGAATAAGACAAAAACTTGTATTTCTCTAAAGTTATTTTAACTTTATGAGTTAAAATTTCTTTGTATTTCTCATTTAGTTTGTTTATTTCTTCAATAACTTTCTTGTCCATAATATTTTCTTTATTATTATGTTTATAAGAGTCTAATTTACTTTGAATATCTAACAATTCCTTATCCCAAGATTTCCTTTTATTATTATACCATCTGATACTTTGTCCATATAGATATGATTTTAAGGCATCCTAAACATAGACAATGGAGACTTCAGGAGTATTATTTATGTCTAAAAAATGTTTTACTTCTGAAAGTATATATTCTTTATAGTCTTTTAGTTGAGTTAAGTATGCTGGTATCCTTTTGATCTGAACATTATGAGTATTTTTATCATGAATTCAAAAACAATTGAATTATGATCAGATATAGGACATGAAATGATTTTGGAATTAATTAAATCTGTTACCATCTGGTTAGAAATAAAGACCCTATCTATTTTTGAATAAGTTTT
The DNA here is from genome assembly GCF_019279795.1 of Protopterus annectens. Classification (NCBI taxonomy): domain Eukaryota; kingdom Metazoa; phylum Chordata; order Ceratodontiformes; family Protopteridae; genus Protopterus; species Protopterus annectens. The sequence continues at coordinate 297,366,539 of NC_056740.1, forward strand.
GTATCTGTTAGAAAAAAAGGTGTATGGTAATGATTTTGAATCTATCTGATTATTAATATCATTCAAATGATAAGATTTAGCAAAATCATTTAAATGTTTTGCATTAGATGTAATTCTTCTTTTTCCTATAGTGGTAGTATCACTTTCATGCAGTATACAATTAAAGTCACCAGCTAAAATAATATCTCCTATAGAGAATGATATGATCTTATCAAGATGATGTTTCACTGTATTAATACCAATTTCAGGTATCCAATATACATTAATTAAAGTGTAAGTCTTCCCATTAATTTGTATTGTAACCATACAAAACATTCCCTTGTCATCCTGATAAGACTTAATGGTTTTAGGAATGGGCATACTTTTATTCCATAAAATAGCCACTCCTCTTTTTTCTGAGTGTGCTCTGAACTAACCAATACTGTATATTTGTTTGTGGCTAGTTTATCAATATCTTTTTTCAAGAGATGGGTTTCTTGCAGGAAGACTAAGTTGGCCTTATGTAAATTAATGTATCTTATTAGGCTTGCCCTTTTACACGGATTATTCAATCCATTAATGTTTAAAGAAATTCCTTTTAAAGATGTCATTTGGCATTTTTAAAACTTAAGAATCTCATTAAATAACAAATAACAACATAAGTAATGTTACGGCCCCAACACCAAGAAAGGAGGGGGGGTGTCCATATTCATAAAGCACACCCACACCTCAAGGTTGGTGGCAACGCATGATGCATCGGAGACCATCCAGGTGCAATTAACCATAGGCAAGACTGCTCTGCAATTTGTAGCATGTTACAGGCCACCCTCTCAAACTCAGGAACCTCACATGGCCTTCCTGAAAACATTGGAGGGGATAAATGTATCTCCAAACACCATCATACTAGGTGACTTTAACTACCCTAATATAGACTGGGAACACTACTCAAGCCCGAACACTCTAACCCAAAGATTCCTGGAGTTCATAAACTCAAATGCCATGGAACAACTAGTCACCATCCCCACAAGAGGAGAAAACATACTTGATCTCATCATCATGAACATGGGATCAAAATGTTCAACACCGAAGTATACCCTCACTGGTGAGATCAGATCATAAACTAATCTCGCTGGAGGTCCTCATCCCCCACCTGAAACAAAAAGACCACAGTGAAAAACTTCTCAAAAGCCGATTTCACACTTCTAAAACTAGTGTGGTCTCCTTTAAGGCCCCTGAGCCAGTGGTAAACATTACTCAAACCGCTGAATCACTTACAAATGCCTTCTACCAGCACCTACAGGACTGCATGGATCAGGCAATCCCAAACAAAACTAAGACTCTCTGTACCAAAGGCAAGCGTCAGTCTGGTGGACCCCAGCCATAAACAAGCTCTACAACAAAAGGAGGAAGCTACTACAAGATAGAGCAAAATCCTTGAAAGGTAAGACACCTTTGATCATTATAAGTAAAAAACTAAGAGCTCTCATAAAATCATCCAAGGCAAATTTTGAGAGAAAATCGCCAAGGACTCTAAAGAGAATCATAAGGCCTTCTTTAGCTATGTTAGAAACCTAGGAGGAAACTCCCAGATATGCTCAGAATTAGTTCAAAATGATGTGAAAATTACTGAACCTACACAAATTGCCAACATACTGGCTGACAGGTTCAGTGCAAACTTCTCCCCCCCCTCCCCCCCAAAAGGAGAGATATCTATTCCAGAGGATTGTAGCCCCCCAAACATCTCCAACGCCCAGGTGAGAACTGCCCTCACTAAGGCTAAAAACACAGCATCCATGGGACCGGATGGTGTCCCCGGCTGTGTGCTTCATGAACTCAATGAGGAATTAAACCCACAGTTAGGACAGCTGTTTAATCTTAGCCTCAACTCACGATACGCACTCCAAGGAGTGGCACGGCAACTGTGGTCCCACTTCATAAGGGCGGTGCCTCCACAGACCCTGGAAATTACCGCGCATTAGCTTGACAAGCCTTATCTGCAAAGCCATGGAGAGGATCATAATGGAACTCATAAATAAAGACATAGGAACTTGCAGACTTTGGATCCAACTCAGTTTGGCTTTGTCAAAGGCAGATCCTGCCTCTTAAACTTGGTTGACTTTTTCGAGACAGTCACCAAGGCCATTGATGAGGAAAGGCAGTCCATACAGCCTACCTCGACCTGGCAAAGGCCTTCGACACAATACCCCACTCAGGTATCATCGAAAAACTCATCAGCTTGAATGTAAACCCATACATCACAAGATGGGTTGCAAACTGGCTAAGTGACAGAACCCACAGGGTCAGAGTTGCTGGAGCCATGTCAGACTCAAAGCATGTCACAAGTGGTGTCCCACAGGCTCAGTCCTGGGTCCACTCTTGTTCGGCATCTACTTTTCTGAAGTACAAGCAAACACAGGAGGGTTACTGACAAAGTTTGCAGATGACTGCAAACTGGGCCATAGTCGAAAACACATCTGACACAGATATCCTCCAGAAGGGCCTCACAGAAATGGATAACTGGTGCCAGAGCCATGGCCTGAAGTTAAACGCCAAAAATGCATAGTCATACCCTTTGGGAAAAACAAGGCTACCCCTAGCTACCATATAGGTGGCAATCCACTGAGCACAGAAAAAGTCATCAGAGATCTGGGGACCCAGGTTGACAGTAGCCTTCGTTTGACACTCATGTTGCTAAAGTAGTTAGGAAAACCTTCTATATCACCCACCTGATCATGAAGGGATTCACATCTAGATCAAGGGAGGTCATCGTCCCCTGTACTCATCACTTATTAGACCTATGATTGAGTACAATGCCCGTTCGAATGTATCTGACCAGACACCTGCTGCAGCTTGAAAGGCCCCAAAAGTTCCTCACCAAAAGGATAAAGGGTCTCAAAATATGTCTTATGCTGCCCGACTGAAAGAACTCCAGCTCTATTCAGTCTCATACCGCTTGCTCAGAGGTGACCTGTGCCTGACATATAAGGCCATGTCAAACCCAGATTTGATGAATATGCTTCACCTCAAAAATCTAGATCCCTCAGAACCACAAGGCGGAGACTTAAACCTTGACACGGTTATAAATAGAATGTGCTGGAGGGACAGATTCATCACCCAGAGACTCCCTATGCTGTGGAACAAAATCCCGGTACATGTGAGGCAGAGCACCTCTCTGGTCTTGTTCAAGAGGAATCTTGACCAATGGATGGGAGATTGCAGATATACCCCAGGGATTACTTCAGCGTCACTGCTTGACAGAGGCACAGCAAAATGATAGGCATAGTTTTTATTCAAACTAAAGGGGTGGCGAAAGCCACATAACTATGGGCTAGGCTTATAAATGCCCTTGGGCAGATAGCCTAGTATGAACCTATGAACCTATGAACCTATGAACCTATCTCCTCCTTTAGGTGTACCTTTAAATATAGCTGTATTTATTGAATCTCTTATGGGATTTTGTATAGGATTCAATTTTGTTTGTAGTGACAATGAGTGTACAAAATATATTGTGGATGTCAAAACTATATACATATAACAATGAACAAGTGAAAATAATGTAAGGATTAAACCTTGCATCCAGCCTGGAGTTAAAAACTCCAACTTAGAGTAGTATTTACCACTCAAGTTAACCCCCTACCCTAAGCAGCAGTACCTCAGCTACCACCTTATCAATTTAATACTGGTTATATTTAACTTAAATTAACAGCTTTCAATTCAATTATCTAGCAAGACAAAACTACACATTTGATAAAACAGCATCATATAAACTAAAATAAACTTTTTTTTTTTTTAAACTATTCATACTACTATATACATCTATGTAATATAATACACTTGTATTCAAATAGCATTCAAATAATCTTGATATTAGGAACCAAGAGGAGAGAGAGAAATAAAAGACGTGAAAGAGGGAGAGAGAATGAAAGAAAGAGAGAGAAAAAAAAAAGGAAGGCATATTTACATATTAATTTATTCAAAGTATGTAAAAATAAGTTCTAACATTCATTTAAATCAAAAACTTTGGCTAATATGGTTCAGACATTACATATATTAAGATGCATCTATTTTCTGTCATGTAAATGCAGTCAACAGCTTCCAAAAAATACCATTGAATTGCTTGTATATGAGCATTTTACTCATACTCATTATTGTCAATAGAATAAAATATTATATTTATAGAAATTGTTATAAATCATACTGCATAGTTATGCAAATTCTCAGAAACACTTGCATTGTTGTAAAAAAAAGTCATCTGTATTTTGTATGTCTATACTACTGCTTTAAAATATATCACGACAATTTCTTCCAGAATAGAGTTATAAAGTTATTTATGCTTGTCAATCAGATGAATTAAATGAGTTATAGTAATGTATATGTTTGGAACATAAGTTTTTAACACAGATTAGTATGCTGCAGTCAAGTAGATTTTCAAAAACACTTGAATAAATGTTTCATTTTCTATGCCTTCTAAAATAAGACATTTACTTACTACAAGAAACTGCATCATTTAAAATCATTATAACTGACATATTTTATGAATTATAACATAGATATTTAAGTAATTATATAAAATAACTCACATTTAAATGTTAAAGAGTTCATTTTCCTTCACATAGTCGCATTTGCATCAGTTCTACTTCCTGGTAGAGTGTTCTTCCTGAATATGTGATGTGTCAGTGTGATATCTAGGTCAAAGGTCAAATTGACTGCTTTCAGCTTCTCTGTGAGAATTCTGAGAGTTGAAGCTTTTAAAACAACTCGAGGACACTGTTCATGAGGCAGCACACATCCCAGATTATCTCCCTTAACATTTTGGCGGGAAACTTGTTAAAAACTAGTGACAAACATTCATTTAGCAGTGTAAATGCATCAAAACATGACAAAACCTTTGCAATGTATTTTACAGGTTATTACAGCCTCTATGTAAGTGAAATTAAGCCCAAAGTTATTAATAAGTAATAAAACTCAATATTTTTGTCCCAACTCAATTTTTATGCAAATCTTATTATTTACTGTGTCTATATGATCAAAAGCATTTCTATATACTAATATGAAAAAAAAATAAAGAGAAAGAATAAAGAAAAGAAAAAGAGAGTAGAAAATAAAAGAGTGTAAAGCAGAAATAGAAAAAATGTAAGAGAAAGCTATAAGAAGTATATACAATGGAATATTACTTATTGTTTATATTAATAGAGTTAAAAATAAAACATATTATTTACTATTATTTAGTTCTAATTATTATTAGTTAAAGCATGACAGATTATTTACAAACAAGCATAAACAGTATAATCAAGAAAGTATAATTAGGAATAGCATTTGAAGAACATATAAACTTTTTACAAGGAATAAATATGTTATTATTCCATTTATCATATTTTCATTACTCTTCTCTCCCTGCCCTCCCCCACCCTTTACCCACTACATAATCTAAATAGAATGTCATTGTTTAAACAAAGAAAAGAAGAAAAGGAGAAAAAAAAAGAGAAGAAAAAAATGTATCAAATTACTGACCTTACTTCTCTTTTCAGAAAGAGAAACAAATTGAATAATAGCTTGTTATTAGTTCCTCAGATATTTTGACTGGTTATGAAACAAAACATTTCTTTGCACACAGAGAATAACTTTGATTAAATCTTTTTCAGAATATTTGTGGCTTTCTGGAAATGCAGGAACTATATTTAAAAAGATTAATAATGAAGTAAAATGATGAGAGAAAAAAGAAAAAAAACATAGAACAAATCATTTGTTTTTTAGTCTTTTCTTCTTCTCTGAAGTCTTCCACGAAGTTTCAGTTGCCAGTCTCTTTAATGAAGGACTAGCCCATTACATTTCCTCTATTTTATCCAAAATCTTATTTTTTTTGATAAACAGTAAAGCAGAGTCTAAGTCATCAAAAATTTTAGGACCATCAGGAAGGAAGATTTTTAGCTTGGCAGGAAACAGAAGGTATGTTTTAAACTGTGCTTTTTTAAGCTCCCTTATTAGTGGCAGAAAATGAGAAGTTATGTACCTACCATAACGTTCCATGTTAGTTGTCTTCTCTCGCCTTCTTTCTTGCTTGATGGGTTCGGAGCCGATCCTCGGCTCCGACTCGGAACTTTGCTAAGCTCGAGAGTCACTTTTACCAGCTCGAGGCAGCCCCATATCCCATGATGCAAGGCGGTAAGTACCCAGATCTCGTTTGTTGTCTATAGGCAATAACACCTAGCATAAAAAACTTCCCAAAAGGAAGAAAGAAGGAGAGAAAAACCTGAAGGATGGTTTTGGAGGACCAGCACTGTATGGTCTTAAGAAGCATTCTTCCATGTAGAGAGAAAGGTCTGTCCAGGCCAGGGGGAAGGAGGGAGGGTCGCAAGAAAGAAGGCGAGAAGACAACTAACATGGAACGTTATGGTAGGTACATAACTTCTCAATGTTAAGTTGTCAATCTCGCCTTCATTCTTGCTTGATGGGACCACGTCCCTAGCACCTCTATCCTGGGTGGCTCAATGGAACAGACTCTTGAGAACTGTAGAGCCAAAACTGGCTCTGTCCCTGGAGGCCAAATCCAATTTGTAATGAGAAACAAAGGTATGAGGAGTGGCCCAAGTGGCTGCTGCACAAATAGTGTCTAATGGAAGTCTAGCTTGAAAAGCTGTGGAAGTGGCTAAGCTTCTGGTTGAATGCTTTAGGTTTCGAGCACAGCTGTTTTCCCCTGAGCTGATAAATTTCAGAGATGACAGAAGAAAGCCATCTAGATAAGGTCACTTTTGAGACAGGAAGGCCTTTTTGTTATCAGCATAAGAAACAAAGAGCTGATCGATTTCCTGAATTGTTTTGTTCTGTCCAAATAATATCTGAGTTGGCGGTGAACATCAAGATAATGTAACTTTTGTTCTGATCTGTTTGAGTAGTTTGGGAAAAATACAGGAAGATCAATAGCCTGATTCAAATTAGTCTTTGAGGCGACCTTAGGCAAAAAGGTCGGATTAGTTCTCAATGATACTCTGTCTTTGTGGAAGACTAAATAGGGGCGAACAGAGAGCATGAAGTTCAGATACCCTCCTAGCCGATGTAATAGCAACCAGGAATAAAGTTTTCCATGAAAGAAATTTCAGGGAACATGAAACAGCTGGCTCAAGGGAGGAAGAATCAAGGATGTCAGCACTAAATTTAGGTCCCATTGAGGAGGAGGACTCCTGATTGGAGGTTTCAGGAGAAAATTCCTTTTAAGAAGGCTCTACAAAGCCTGTGGGACATAATGTTGTGATCTGCAAACCCGACATGAAAGTTCGAGATAGCAGCCAACTGAACTTTGACCGTGGAAGAAGAGGAGCCCGCGTGAAAGATTTCCGCTAAGAAATCCAAAACTGCTTGTACTGGAGCAGTAAAGGGATCAATATTTTTAGCTTTTGCCCAACAAGAAAAGCGTTTCCATTTGCTAGTATAAATCCTCCTAGTGGAGGATTTTAGGGAAGCTACTATGATGTCTCTAACAGGATTAGAGATCATAGGAAGCCTGGCTAAGGAAGGAAGTGGAGCAACCATGCTGTGAGGTTGAGAGAAGGGATAGACCGGTGCAGCTGACCCGATTGGTGAATCAAAAGGTCTGGCACTGGGTCCAGATGCCACGGCTGCACCAAAAGATGACGATGGAGGAACGGAAACCAAATCTGTCGAGGCCAATAGGGAGCAATGAGAATCATTTTGGCTCTCAAAACGGTGGCTTTCTGGAGTACTTGTGGAATCAGCGGAAAAGGAGGAAAGGCATAAAGAAGTCCCTGGGGCCAATCCTTGGTTAGAGCGTCTCTGGGGGGATGGCCTGGCAGTGGGAAGAGAGAGAAGAAGTCTGGGCATTTGCTGTTTTGGGGAGTAGCAAAAAGATCGCAACATGGGCGGCCCCATTCTAAAAAATCTCCTCCACTATAGATTGTTTGAGAGACCACTCATGAGGCATGAGAATAGCTCTGCTCAATCTGTCCGTTAAAATGTTGGTTTTCCCAGGGATATGCGTTGCTACCAGAAACCGATGAGAGGAGATCGCCCAATGCCAAAGTCTGAGAGCTTCTCGACACAAGGGGTAGGACTTGGTTCCGCCCTGTTTGTTGATATACCATACTACAGACATGTTGTCTGTGTGAACTGCAATTGTTCCCAAGGGAAGAAAGTCATTGAGGGCTTGCAACGTTAAAAGCACTGCTCTCATCTCTAGGACATTGATGTGCAGGTGGTATTCGAATGGTTGCCACGTCCCATGAACCATCCTGCCCTGATAATGACCCCCCCACCCGATCAGGGAGGCGTCCGTAGTGACAGTGGCTACCGGGGCTGGGGGTACAAAGGGTCTGCCTTGGTGAATCTGGGGAGAAGTAATCCACCATGAAAGATGATTCCTGCAAATTTGTGTCACCAGTATTTGGTGACGCATCGGAAGTTGTTGGTAAGACCACTGAGTGAACAACATCCACTGAAGCAGGCGCATATAGAAGCGGGCCAGGGGAAGAAGGGTAATGGCCACAGCCATGAGGCCGAACACCTTTAGAACCATTCTGGCTTGTACTTTCTTGCTGGCTAGGATGATCCTCACGTGACTTTGTATATCTGAGATTCTTTGGTTTGTGAGGGTTGCTGACATCCAAACAGTGTTTAAGTTTGCGCCTATGAAAGTAATAGACTGGCAGGGCAATAAGGAGGATTTTTCGTAGTTGATCGAAATTCCCAATTGAGTGCAAAGATTTATTGTGTAATCCCTGGCTTGAAGAAGTTGATGCCTGGTGGTGGCTGAAAGGAGCCAGTCGTCGAGATACGGAAACACCTGGAATCCTTGACGTCTCAGGTGAGCCGTGACCACTGCCATACATTTGGTGAACACTCTGGGGGCTGTAGTGAGACCAAAGGGCAGGGCTCTGAACTGGAAATGACTGGACCCCAGCCGAGCGGAGAAACCTTCTGGAGCGTCTGTGAGTTTTATGTGATAGTACGCATCCTGAAGATCTATTGAGCACATCCAGTTGTCCTTCTCTAGGAAGGGCAGAATTGACTGAAGTGTGACCATTTGAAATCTTGTCTTTCTCACAGACTTGTTGAGTCTGCTGAGATCCAATATTGGTCTCCAGTCTCCCGTCTTTTTGGGGACCAAAAAGAATCTTGAGTAGATTCCGGGCTCTGAATGGTCTGTTGTAACTGGCTGAATGGCTCTTTTTTGTAGAAGTTTTAATACTTCTAACTTTGCAATTTCCCTTAGACCGGGTGGTACATCTGGAAGGGAATTTGAGTGAGAGAAGGGACTTTCCTCGAAAGGAATTTTGTAACCCTTGGATATGATCGACTGTACCCATCTGTCTTGAGTGAGGGAACGCCAGGCTTCTGGGTACAGTGATAGTCTTCCCCCGACTGCCTCCAAGGATGGACAGTCGGGCAACATCTCAGGGATGCTGAAAGGGCTTGTCAGAGAGAGGCTCTCTGCTTCCCTGGTTTTGTGGACCCCCTCTGCCTCTAGAGCGGCGTCTGTTATTGTTACCCCCTCTGCCTCTAGGGGTAAACTGACCACGTGTATCTGGCGTGACTCCTTGGGATTTGCGGAACCACATTTTGCCACCCTTCTGTCCTTTAGGGTAAGGTCTAGAAGGGGTGGAAAAACGGACCCCTACGGCAGAAAGAGTCTTGCCGTCCTGCTCACACCTGCTCAATGTATCCTTCACTTGAGGGCCAAACAAAGCTGACCCATCAAAGGGAGAGTTTGTGAAGGACGCCTTAAAGGGATCTGCAAAATTACAGAGCCGCATCCAGGCTTGGCGTCTAAGAGCCACACCTGTACCTGCGGCCCTACCCGCTCCATCTGCTGCATATGATATCAGTCGCATGGAGGAGTAAGCAATAGAATTAAGGGTTCCTAGCTGCGAAGCAATTTTTTCTTGAGCCCCTGCAGCTGTGAGATCCTGTACTACCTCACCTAGCTCCTTAAGGATGTCCCTTTGGAGTCTGGTGAAGTGACATAAGTAGTTCAGCGAGCGCATAGCAAAGGTTGCTGAAGAGAACATCCACTTACCATACCTATCCATGGTCCTAGAGTCCTTATTAGGAGGATGGACAGGTACGGAAGGATCTGCAAGTTCCTTCTTAGTGGCAGCCGCCACCACCATGGCATCAGCAGGGACACCTTTCGTAAGGAATTGCTTATCGGAAGGGGCAGTAATAAATTTAGACGGCCTCCTAGGAACTGGCTCTACAGAGTCAGGAGCAGCCCAAGCCTTTCGAGCAATAACCTGCATAAGGGGGTTGAAAGGCGGAGACACCCAGGAGGTGGAGGGCCGAGATCCAAACGCCTCTAGGTATACCGACTCATCCTCAGAGGGATTATTGGAGGGCCAGTTACCCCTCTGTTTAAGGAGTTCTAGGATGTCTGAAAAGGAGACATCCTCAGAGGGGGATCTTGGGGATCCCTCCGACTCATCTAAGTCGGTATCTGAAGTGATAGACTCAGGGGAGTCTATGTGTTTCCTCTTACAAGTCCTCTTGTGCGGAGGATCCCCTGACTGATCAGGAGAATCCTCGGAAGAGGGGGTTCTTCCCAGTGGGGAAACCTGAGGCGGAGGATCTCTGGGTCCGGGAGCAAGAGAGATGGCAGAGATATCGACAGGCACCGTAGAGGGAGGAGCTAAGGGAACAGACTGCTGGCTGAGCCCAGTGGCCAGCACACTCTTCATTACCTCGAAGGCTCCCCTCCCAGGGAGGTCCAAGAGAACCCGTTCCGAAGAAACCGGAACCCCAGGGCCCACCGAAAGAGAAGGCTCCGAGGCAGATGTCGGAGCCGAGCTCACCAAGGCCGAGGCTCCAAGGGGAAGAGTGGGGTCGGACAAGGGTCCGATGCCACTCACCCCCTCGGAGGAGACCAGGGAAGCTCGACCACCGAATCCCTCTAAGGAAGGTCTCGAAGAGGAGATAAGAGTAGATGCTGAGGGAGCAGAAGGGGGAGGTATCTGCCCCTCAGCCATAGCAGAAACTATTCCCGAAGACTCCAGCTCCAAACTCTGAGATAGAGTCGAAGGAGGAACTACAAGGGGGTGTGGACTAATAGTCGTCTGTTGAGACGGACTATGTAGCATCTGGGCCAGTGCCTGTGATTTCAATAATCTACTGACCACCCTCTCTAAATCATCGTCAGAAAGCCTGGATGACCTGGATGATCGGCTCCGATGGCTCTGTTCCGAGAGGAGAGGTGAGGCCGGAGCCGAGAGTATCGGTTCCAAGGAAGCGGACCTGGACCTCTTCCTCGAAGGAACCATCGGAGCCGACAAAACCATAGATGCAGTCGGAGCCGAGGACTTTTCGGCACCAACAGAAGGTCTCGATGCATCAGCTCCGGCCAGAGCCAATACAGACATAAAGGTAAGGGTGTCGGAGCCGATCGGCGCTGACAACGAAGCCTGAGCCACATGGTGGTCGGAGCCAGCCAGAGCCGACACCGATGTGACTGAACCAGTATCGGCACCGATAGCCATCGGTGCCGAAGGTTTATGCAAACCAGGATTGGCTCCAGCTGGAGCCAATCTCGACTCAGAAAGAGTCGGAACCGAGGCCGCAGGCTTGGACACAGAAGCCTGGGCCTTGGAAGACTTAGAAGTCTTACTCGGAGCCGACTTAGCCGGAGAGCCCTCCGGTTTAAGAAGACCCCTTAAAATCAATTTATTTCTCCTCTCCTGCAGGACTCTCTGGCTAAAGGAATGACAAATCGCACAGGAGTCCTGCAGGTGGAGAGGTCCCAGGCAGTATAAGCAAGAAGTGTGACCGTCTATCAGAGACATCTTCTGACAGCACGAGTCACACTTCTTAAAGCCTGAGACCCTTTCTTTGGACATAGTTTAGAAACACTCACAACACAGTCCCAAAGAACAAGTTATCCCAAAAAAAATATTGAGAATTAACCTCTCACACACACACACACACACACACACACACACACACACACACACACACACACACTAACAAGGGGGGGATGGGAGGGGAGAAGGCCTGACTAAAAAAATTAAGGAGTGAGGGAAATTTTAGTCAGAAAAGGCTTAATATAAACTAAAAACGTTAAATATAAAGTTTTTAAGTGAAAAAGGGGCTAAGAAAGTTTTATATAAAACACTTACCAGGAGCTGGCAAAAGGAGGACCTCATCAGCGAAGCGGCAAACGAGATCTGGGTACTTACCGCCTTGCATCATGGGATATGGGGCTGCCTCGAGCTGGTAAAAGTGACTCTCGAGCTTAGCAAAGTGCCGAGTCAGAGCCGAGGATTGGCTCTGAACCCATTAAGCAAGAATGAAGGCGAGATTGACAACTTAACATACTTTTCTTTTAGCTATTACCAAGGAAGAATAGTCATTGTCAAAACGCACAGTTGTCTCATTAATCTTAACAGGAGCTTTAGCCCAAGCAGATTTAAGAACCATCTCTTTATCAAAAGATGATAAAAATCTAACTATAACTGATCTAGGATAGTTTTTGTTAGAGTTAGTATTAGCTATAGATCTATATGCTCTTTCGATACCAAAAGAGAATGCTTCTGGTAAGTCTAAAGTTTTAGGGAGCCATGTTGTTAAAAAAAAAGTAATATTGTTACCTTCAATATTTTCTGGCAGTCCAAAAATCCTAATGTTATTGCGCCTAGATCTATTTTCCAGGTCATCCAGCTTTGTTTGTAAATGTGTATTTTGTTTCAGCAGAAACTCAATGTTGATTTCCTCTTCTTGGATTCTATTTTCCATGTCATTCACAGCTTCTTCTATGCCTGTCATCTGGATCTTCTGTTGTTGCAGGTCTATATGTAACAAGTCTATTTGTTTTGTAGTTTTTCTATGAAGGTATCTATTTTAGTATCCATTTTATCCATCTTAGCAGTAAGTTGCTGGATTATAGTTATCAGAGACTGAAGTTCTTTCTTGATGCTGGAGTCTTGAGAATTTGTCTTACTGGAACTCATTTCAGACTGATAAACTGACAGGAAAATTTCCAAAGTGATTTCTGACAGGAATATTGTTAAAATTTCCTTTCTTTTTTAGATATAGTTCAAGAACTATATAAAACAAACATATTTAGAAAGAAAATTACTTCAAAAATTAATTTTTTAAGTAATTAATTCCTGTCAGTGTAATGAAATTGGTGGAGCTGAAGAAATCTGCTGCTATCCTGTGTTCATCCTTGGCCACGCCCCCAAGAACTAGGTAGAATCTGAGGGCTATCAGTAGTGCTTGCAGAATTCCAAAATGGAGGAAAGTTTAAACATTGCTGCTAGAGTTATTTTGGAGAGACAATCACACGAGATGAAATCCCGTTACAAAGTTGAAGAATATAGGCCTGCATACAGAGATGATGGAGAACTTAATGAAGGAAAAATAACCAAATAAATGTAAGAAACTACAGAAGGTGAAAGTACAAAGGCATCTTTGGCTGATGATTTAATCAGTTTTAAGAATATTTCTTTCAAACTGAATATTGTTGATAACAGAAATTAAGTACAGAAAAAAAGACATGCAGGTGATGTAAGGCAAGGAACAAGAAGCAGTGTACAATATGAAAAGAAGGATTGGAAAAAGACATGCAGGTGATGTACGGCAAGGAGCAAGAAGCAGTGTACAATATGAAAAGAAGGACTGGAAAAAGACATGCAGGTGATGTAAGGCAAGGAGCAAGAAGCAGTGTACAATATGAAAAGAAGGATTGGAAAAAGACATGCAGGTGATGTAAGGCAAGGAGCAAGAAGCAGTGTACAATATGAAAAGAAGGATTGGAAAAAGACATGCAGGTGATGTAAGGCAAGGAGCAAGAAGAAGTGTACAATATGAAAAGAAGGATTGGAAAAAGACATGCAGGTGATGTAAGGCAAGGAGCAAGAAGCAGTGTTAAATATGAAAAGAAGGATTGGAAAAAGACATGCAGGTGATGTACGGCAAGGAGCAAGAAGCAGTGTTAAATATGAAAAGAAGGATTGGAAAAAGACATGCAGGTGATGTAAGGCAAGGAGCAAGAAGCAGTGTACAATATGAAAAGAAGGATTGGAAAAAGACATGCAGGTTATGTAAGGCAAAAAGCAAGAAGCAGTGTACAATATGAAAAGAAGGATTGGAAAAAGACATGCAGGTGATGTACGGCAAGGAGCAAGAAGCAGTGTTAAATATGAAAAGAAGGATTGGAAAAAGACATGCAGGTGATGTACGGCAAGGAGCAAGAAGCAGTGTTAAATATGAAAAGAAGGATTGGAAAAAGACATGCAGGTGATGTAAGGCAAGGAGCAAGAAGCAGTGTACAATATGAAAAGAAGGATTGGAAAAAGACATGCAGGTGATGTAAGGCAAGGAACAAGAAGCAGTGTACAATATGAAAAGAAGGATTGGAAAAAGACATGCAGGTGATCTATGGCAAGGAGCAAGAAGCAGTGTACAATATGAAAAGAAGGATTGGTAAGCAGCAGAAGAGCAGTGACTAAATGACCAACAGTAAGATTAAAAAGCAACACCAGTGCTATTATTGGCAGGCATGATATTCTAGGCAATACTATATTGCCATTAGAATTTAGAACTTTAATTCATTTGAGGTTAGAAGACTTTTATCAAGTAATTTTTTTAGATTTTTTTCAGGTACAAAAAAGTTTATGGGTAAAACAGAAAAAAAAAGAAACAACATATTACTTTGGAAAGACACATTTTTTAAAAAAAAATCAGCTCACAATTAAAGATAAAAATGTGCAATTCAGAGCTTCATGCTTAGAGCAATTTCAATTAAATTGATGGGAAATGTGAGTTACACTGGATATGCTTGATTGTAAACTACCACATATTTCAAATAATTTAATAGTGAATAGAGGAAGAGCAATTGCTAGGTACTGTGGATAAGGCTTGCTTTTACTGAGGAAATGAAACATATTTGGTTCAGGAATGTACAAAAAGAAGATGTGGGCAATGTGCAGAGCAAGGCCATTCAGCTAGAAACTTTAGACTACTTTGTAGGAAATCTAATGAGTCTATCCATTTTGGGTTTGAATATCCTATGCTGGAAAAAGAACTGACGTGAAAAAAAATGAGGGGGAGGAAAAGTTTTATATATATATATATATATATATATATATATATATATATGTATATATATATGTATAGTTCCCCTTCACAAGATCGAATGGATGGAAGCTCGAAATTCATAATCTCGAGACCAGAATCTCGAACTTCCATTCACTTGAAATTGTGAATGGGAGCCTTAGGTTTTAAAAAATAAAAAGTTAACTTACCTTATTGCAGAGGGACAGGTCCCCTGTACCCTAGCAGTTTATATGTGAATGTTCCGTGACTGCACTATAGCGGAGGAATGGAAAATCTTCCATTGTGCGCTTACACATATAGCATGGAATGGGAGATTTCCCTTTCCTTCACTATAGTGCGATCTCAGAGTAGGTTTATTTAAGTAGGGGGGTGTGAGGGGTGCAGGCCTGCAAAAACATTTGAAAGGTATTAATTTTTTTTTTTGTCCCTTTGTCATATGTTCGAGTTTTTCCAAATTAGATATTCTGGTTTCGAGTTTATGACTTTCGAGTTTAGAGAAATTCGATCATATGAAGGTGAACCATATAAATATATATATATATATATATATATATATATATATATATATATATATATATATATAAACAGGAAGTGAAATGGCTGATGTAAATGATCAAAAAAGTGAAAGAAATATACATCAAAATAAAAAAACAGCAAGGGGAAATGCTAATGGTAGAACAGATTTAGATATAAAGAGAAAAAAGATATGGTTGGTAGCAAGTGAAGAAGCAGAATATAGTTTCTCCGAAGCACGAGACGAACAAGAGAAACTAAATCTGTTGAAAGGAGGGTGAAAAGGAGAAAAAGACAAATAGGAATAAAAAAGATGCAAAAAAGGTAAAGGAATGAGTTCTAAATGTGAATAGTATGAGAAATGAAGTGAGATGTTTAATGGTTGTTGAATGGAGGAAAAAAGAAAAAGATGGATCTATTATGTTTGCTAGATAAAAGATGTTAAAAAAGAAAAAAAAAGCTGCATGTTAAACAAGAAAAAAGAAAAAAGTGCTGCATGGAAAAAAGATTATATAGTCAGTAGGATATTAATAAGTGAAGATGAAATAACAAATTAGATGTAACAATTTTGATCACAGGAAGGGTGATAATATGTCACTTGACAAAAAAATAAAAATTCTGTAAGGGTGATAGTAATACATGCATATACATGTATATATGTCAGAAAGGAAAAAAGTTTGAAGAATTAAAAAATGTGGTAGCAAACATATCAATAGTAATTATTAAGGAATTTAATTGTAAGGTAAGAAAAGAAAAAAATGAAATATAAAGCATGATTTAAAGCTGAAAAAAGAAGAGCTGGAATCTGGAAACTTATGAATATGAAACAGCAGAGAATAAACATACAAAGGAGATGTTTTTAAAAGAGAGATAGATTTATGTAATTTATTCAGATAATGCGAATGAAGTAGTAGGTGGGGTACAAGAAGTAGAGTTTTCAAATCATAGAGCAATATAGGCTCTGTTAGGTGATAATAAAGAAATAATAAAAGAAAAAAATAATAAAATGGTTAACAGATGACACAAGTAAAAATAAATAAATGAAGGGGGTAGTAGACTATGGAAAGAACACATGACAATGAAAATGCTTATGAAAGCTTAGCAACATGGCAGAGGGTGTTTTAAAAGGAATATAAAAACCAACCCCTCCCCCCAGGAAAATACAGTGTGAAGAGCACAACAGTGGCAACAAATTCACAAAAAACACCAGGACTGGAGAGGTTGACATGAACCAAAAAAAAAACAGGAAAATACAGTGTGAGGAGCACAACCATGCTAACAAATTCACAAAAAACGCCAGTACCTATTCAGTGCTGGTGTTTTTATGAATTAAAAAGGAATAGAAAAATATGTTTTGGGAAGTAGAGAAAAGGGTAAAAAATAAATGAAAGTTAAATATAAAAGCATGCTAAAAGATTTTAAGAAAGGAATGAAAGAAGAAAGTAATAAAGTAAGAAAATTTGAAAAAAAGTGTAAGTGTAGGCAAAAAAATAAATAAAAAATTATGACAGAGAAGTATTTTTAAAGTGAAAGAAGGAAGAAGTTTTGCCCTTTTTAGGAAAGGATGTAAAAAGAAGAGAAGGGAAGATGGATAGGATGGTAAATAAGAATGGGGAAGTAAAATGAAAACAATTCAAAATTAAGGAGATAGTAGAAAAATGTTGTAGAAATAATGTATAAAAAGGAAAAAACTGACAGGGGAAGGTAGAAAGTAAAGAAAATTTCAGAGAGAGACAAATATACATTATTAGAATTGAATGGAAAGACTTGTTATCCATTATAAAAGAAGGGAAGGTAGAATGGGCACCTGGCCTATATGGATTAGGTTAGGGATATTATATGGCATGAATATAAGAAAATAAGAACCATTTGTAGAAAGATTGAATGATAGGTTAGAGTAGGTGACAGAAGATGAAAAGATGTGTTCCAGGGTGATTAAATGCATGTGGAAGAATGATCTCAAATATCAAGAAATGGAAGCCAATAACACTTAGGGATACTGATTATAGAATTTTGATGAATATAATATAAAAATAATGGGTATTGTTTTGCCAGAATTGATAGAAGAAGAGGTATGTGGAGTAAAAGAAAAACATGTGAAGGAAATATTAGTAATAATAAAGGCAGTAATAGATGCTATTTTAAGGGAAGATAAAGATGTTAGGCTGGTTGCAAGTGACATAGCAAAAGCATTTAAATTCAGTGAGTCATAGGTTCATAGGTTCATAGGTAAGTACTAGGCTATCTGCCCAAGGGCATTTATAAGCTTTCGCCACCCCCTTAGATTAGATCCCTGTGCCTCTCTCCAGCAGAGCCATTAGTTCTCTGCGCCACTGTCCAGCAGAGCCACTGCAGTGATCCCCGGGGTAAATTTTCTGCTTCCCATCCACCAGTCAAGGTTTCTCTTGAAGAGTTTAAGTGAGGGACTCTGCCTGATGTATATTGGAATCCCGTTCCAAAGCATAGGGAGTCTCTGGGACAAGAATCTATCCCTCCAGCATGTCCTATTTATCGTTGTGGTGAGGTTTATATCTCTAGAGCGTGTGGCTCTCTGGGATTTGTTTTTTTTTTTTAGGTGGAGCATGTCCATCAATTCTGGGTTGGACATGGCCTTGTATGTCAGCCAGAGATCACCTCTGAGTAAGCAGTATGCAACCGAGTACAGCTGGAGTTTCTTGAGTCAGGCTGCATAGAGCAACTGTTTGAGGCCAGTAATCCTCTTGGTGAGGTACTTTTGTGGTCTTTCCAGCTGTTGCAGATGTCTTGTAAGGTGCATCCCAAATGGGGTGTTGTATTCTATGATGGGGCTAATGAGTGATGAGTAGAGAGGCACAATAACCTCTTTTGTTCTAGATGTGAACCCTTTTGTGATTAAGTGGGCCACATAGAAGGATTTTCTAACCACCTTGGCAATATGATTATCAAAGGAGAGATTACTATCTACTTGGGTCCCCAGATCCCTTATTACATTTTCTATATTTAGGGGACTACCACCTATGTGGTAGTTCATGGGTACTTTATTTTTTCCAAAGGGGATGACTATGCACTATTTGGCATTTAGCTTGAGGCCATGATTTTGACACCAGGTATCCATCTCAGTGAGACCCTTCTGGAGGGTGTCTGTATCAGCCGGAGAATCAGTTATGGCCCCTAGTTTGTAGTCGTCTGCAAACTTGGTCAGCCATAGTCCTCCTATGCTTGCCTGTACCTCTGAGAAGTATATACTGAACAGGAGGGGTCCTAAGACTGAACCTTGAGGGACGCCACTTGTAACTGGTTTAGAGTCAGACATAGAACCTGCAACTCTCATCATGTGGGTTTTATCCATATAGTTGGCAACCCATCTCATGATGTAGGGGTTTATGTTCAAGCTGGTGAGCTTATCTATAATACTAGAATGGGGAATTGTGTCAAAAGCCTTTGTGAGGTCTAGGTAGGCTGTGTGGACCTCCTTTCCCTTGTCTAATGCCTTGGTAACTGTCTCAAAGAAGTCCACCAGGTTTAGGAGGCATGATCTGCCATTAACAAAGCCAAACTGGGTAGGGTCCAATGTTTGGAGGTTCCCAATGTCTCTGTTAATGAGTTCCATGATGATGCGCTCCATAGCCTTGCAGACCAGGCTAGTCAGGCTTATAGGGTGATAGTTCACAGGGTCCGTTGTGGCTCCACCTTTGTGGAGTGGGATAACTGTTGCTGTGCACCACTCTGTGGGTACGTAGCCTGTAGAGAGGCTGAGTTTGAACAGTGTGTTTAAGTGAGGGGTTAGTTCATTTTGGAGCTCTTGTAAGACACAGCCTGGGACACCATCCAGTCCCATTGAAGCTGTGTTTTTGGCTTTGGAAAGGGCTGTTTTAACCTGTGTGTCGTGATTGATGGGGCCCTACATTCTTCTGGTATGGTTATGGGCCCATTAGGGGGTGAGAGGGGGGTGAAGTTTGCACTAAACATGTCTGCCAGAATGTTGGCAATATCAGTCGGTTCAGTGTATTTTGTGCCATTCTGCACTAGCTCAGAGCAGATCTGAGAGTTTCCACTTAGGTTCTTGACATAGCTAAAGAACGCTTTGTGATTATCTTTGGCGTCATTGGCAATTTTTCTTTCGAAACTAGCATTGGATGATTTAATAAGGGATCATGGTTTCTTGCTGATACTGATCATGGATGTCTTTCATTCTTGGGATTTTACTCTTTTTCTGTACTAGTTTCCTCCTTCTGTTGTATAGCTTGTTTATGGCAGGGGTCCACCAGACTGATTTCCTTTTTTGGAGGAGTGAGTCTTGGTTTTACTTGGGATTGCACGATCCATGCATTCTTGCAGATGCTCATAGAGTGCCTTTATAAAGGTTTCAGCAGCTTGGACAGCATTGTCCTTTAGCATGGGGGCTGTGAACCTTTCCACCTCAGTCTTAAGTAACGTGAAGTTTGCTTTTGAAAAGTTTTTCATGGTGGTTTCCTTGATTGGGGGTGGGGGTGGAATGTGGATATCCAGAGTGATTAGTCTATGGTCTGAGCTAACCAGTGAGGGGTTGACCTCCGGTGTGGAACACCGGTTGCCCATGTTGGTGATGACCAGGTCCAATACGTTCCCTCTGGTGGGGGTGTTGACCAGTTGATCCAGGGCATTCAAGCTTATAAATTCTAGGAAGCGTTGGGCAAGGAAGTTAGTACTTGAGTAGTTTTCCCAGTTTATGTTTGGGTAATTTAAATAACCCAGTATCAGGGTGTTTGGTAGGACCTTCATATTTCCCAGTGTCTCCAGAAATGTGGAATGGGGGTCCTGGGTCATGGTGGGTGATCTGTAGCAAGCTACAATTTGGATTACAGTAACGTTGTTAGTTGCACATGGATGATTTCTGATGCATTGTGCTGCACCACTAACCTGGAGATGTGGGTATCCTTGATGAATATGGATACACCCCTGCCTTTTGTGTTTTGGTCCTGGTTTTGTGACCGAAAGGTATGGTATGAGTTATAGCCTAGTAGTGCTGGGGTGCTCTCAGGAGCCTTAAACCAGGTTTCTGTTACTGCACAGACTTCGATGTTCTCCATACTGAGGAGTGCCTCTAGTGCATGCATTTTGAGGTTTAGACTTCTGGTGTTGAGTAGCATTACCCTCAGTTTTTGGTTACTTGTGCTATTTATGGTGGTGGGTTTGTCTTTTGAGCCTTGCCTAAAAAAGGCACTATGGGGGCAGCAAGAGCCTTGGCCAGTATTCGAAAGCCTAAGGGTGACAGGTACAAGCCATCTCTTGTGAAGCAATGTGGCTTGTCGAGCATGTCATCGTAGAGGACAGATACTGGATCCCTTTTGAATGACACCAGAAACTTAGCCAATTGTTGAAATTGATCATTTTTTTCTTTATACTGTGGCATCATTCTTGGTGAGGGCAGGATGCTACTCAGGGTCAGGGTCATACTGGCCTGGGCAACATGATCAGAGAGCTCTTCCATGTCTCTTTTTATGTAGTCCAGGGAGGTACATCTGAGGTCATTCACACCAACATGGACAATGACAGAGTCATATTAGTACTTGTTCTGGAGTGACCTGAGTGCTTGTGCTATGTGGTGGATCTTGGCACCCAACAGGCAGCTAACTGTAACCTTCTCCTTGTCCTGCCTAGTTAGTGGGACAACAGTGTGCCTGACTATAGAGTCACCTATTACTAGTGTGTTGGATATGTTATTTTGCGTTAAGGGCTGTGATTGTGTGGCACACTGATTATGTAAAGCATGCGTTTCATGGTTGGTGATGGGGTGTGGAGGTTGCTTGGATTTCTGCTTTGGAGGTCTCTGTTACTTTTGCAGATTTTTATTTAGAGCCTCCGAGTATGTATTCATGTGTGTTATTTGCCGGTGTTGGTTTATTAGGTCTATGTGAGACTGGTGGAGTGTTGCAAGTATTACCTTTCTCCTCTTGACTGTCAGTTCCAGTCTTGGGTTGAGAGAGCTTTGACTCCAGTTTGGCTGTATAACTGCATCTCTCACATATAATTGCATCTCTCGCATATATTAGTGTTTGGTGGTAGGAGGAGATGATTGTCTGTGTACATGAGGCCGTTGTAAAATTGCCTCAAAATGCCCAGAATCACCAGTTGGACTGGAGAGTACACCGGAAACTGCCCTTTGGACATGCCTGAATAGGTAGAGTAAGCTGTTTTTCTGATTGGCTGGTGGGGACGAATAGAGAGCCTTGTTCTTCTGGACAGTATGGGGGTCTAGTGCTAGGGGTAATTAGTGCTTGCTATGAGTTTTAAGCAAATGCTTGACTGTGAAATGAATGGTTTGAGTGCTAAAGTTGAAGGTTTGTCTATTTCCAAGGGAAAAACTGAAGAGTAGACTTCATGGAGCTGAGAATAGTTTAACTGTAGCTAACTGGCATGGCCTGGTGCACAAAACCCCACAAATGCGGTTTTTATAGCAGGTGTTAGAAAAATATGTATTAATGTGTGTATTAGCAATATGTTTAGTGCTTTCAGAGCTTGGGAAGGGTTAACACATTTATTCTATTTCATACTGTATAAATCTTTACAGACTGCAGTTGCTTTCTGACCTTGTATTGTTAGCTAAAATCTTGCTTGTGCCTTGGTAATTTACTGAGAAGCAGGTGATTTCTGCTTGTGTTAGGAAAATAATGAATAGAACAATACTACTTTTATGAAACTTAGACAAGAAGTTCCGCTGTGCCATGAGAAAATACACAGCTGTAGAGGTTACAGATAATTAGTACAAAGCCTGCTTGAAAATATGAACTGCAATCAGCATTTGCTTGTATCTGTATTAGAAGAGTACCTTGAAATGTAACACTGCACAATAGACACTTGTAAACAGATTAATAGTCACCAAGGCCAGGTTGTTTTTCTGAAAAGTTTCTTGCAAATCTAGTCATGTCAGCAGAAAATCTGAAGTAACATCTGCTGTAGAACAATGCTAAAAGTTGTGTTTGATTACGTCAACTTAGAAGGCCATGTCTTGTAAAGTAGTATAAGAATGAACATACTTCCTGTTAATAGTTAGACAAATCCTTGTATTTGCATGCTTTTGTCTCCTTGCTGCAAGTAAATTAAAGTGCCTTAACTGAACCTTACGTGTATTGGTCTTTGAAGTTTTTTCCTTTGACAGATTGGTCCTTCGGACCGGAAACCTTCACTTTGCCTCGAATCAGACAGGCCAGGTGACTTGAAAGCGTACAGGGAAGAAACCACATTGGTTCTTCTTATTTGAAAAGTCCTCCGACTGAATTGTCATACAAAAGAGGCCAGTCACTTTCTGATCTGCGACTGAAGGACGGGTTTACTCGAACCAGGTGATCAATCACAAAGGCTCAGGTAAGGTGACTCTACCTTCTTTTTCTGTTTTAGATCAGGGACTAGATTTGTATTTGTTCTGTAAGAGACTTTATTTATAAGTCAGGGACAGAAAGATTACTGTATTGTCATAGATCAGGGAAACAGAGCAGGTAGGCAGTCATTCTGAAGAGACTATAAAAACATCCGTGGTACCACGTTAAAAATAAGGTGTTATGTAACAATTAAAAGGGTAGAACAAAATGGGTAATAATTGTACAAAAAGGTCCCAAAATCCGCCGTTAACCGAAGACGCAAAATATATGCAGTCACAGCATGCTGATAATATTAAATATTACTCAAAATGGGTTAATAAGTATGAATTTGATGGTAAATTAGAAAAATCCTCACTTGTCAAACTTGTCAAACAGCTTAAAACCAATTCTAGAGGTCGGCTAAAAAAGCAACGTCAATTAGGAATTCCTCAGGCACACGGGTGGATTGAGGAAGTAAACCAAAGGGAACAAAAGAGTAATAATTCAAAAACAATGTTTTTAGATAAAGAGGACAATAACTTAGTAATAGCATCGGCCCCTCCGCCTCCCTTACCAGAATATGAGGCAAGTGAACAAGTTAGTCCACCCCTGCGATATCCTGCTGTTACTATAGGTAGAGACACTACAAAAGTGAAACCGTTTATTAGAGATCCCGTCGAGACCAGGTCTCGAACACGGGCAGGAAACTCAAAAGGGGACATTGAGTTATATCAAATGGGTAGAAATTCACGACTTATGAGTGAAGAAGAAATATGCCCACTTATAGAAGTGCCTAATCCTCAGGCAGGGCAAGAAGGTCAGGACCCAACTATTTTAGTGTATAGACCCTGGACTCTGGAAGACATTCGGAAAGCCACTGAGGGAATTCCCCATCCAAAAGTTAATTTTAGAAAGGTCTTAGAAGATTTGCAAGGAATGAGGCTGAGTTATAATTTAAATGGAGAGGAGGTAGAAAAAGTAGTCAGACAAATTGTGGGACCAGATTGGCACATGATTAGTGGCGACTGGAATCCCCGTGATATTGCACTCAGGCCCCTCCCACATAACAGCAGAGAGTTAGACAACAGAGTGAAAGGTCTTACAGACCGAATCTCTGAGAAATGGAAGCCTAGGGCAGACTGGACTTGCATTAATCAATGCATCCAACAGGAAGGTGAAGCTATTGACCAATATTCTGCCAGACTATTACAATGTTTTAATAACCATTGTGGAATGCAGGTTCCTGAAGATCAGACACATGATTCCCCATACGAGCAGCAGCTAAATAATGCATTTTTGAAAGGCAGTATTGCACCTATAAGCAGCTTTATTACAAAACACATGGTAGATCATCGTACAAGCAGGTTACAGTCGTTGCTTGAATATGCTAGACATGCCGAAAGGCATTTTAATAGCAAAAAGAAAAAGAAAGCCCAAGTATTTTCTGTAGAAGATGGAGCAGAAGTATATGTAGTACAGTCCGGGAAAAAGGGCAAGAGAAATGCCCAGGGAAAAAAAACAATCTGATCAATGATCAGAGGACTTTGAAGGGCGAAAGAAAAGGGGTGAATGTTTTAAATGCGGTAAGAAAGGACACTTGGCAAGGAATTGCAAGAAAAACAAGAAGGCAGATAAGGTGGGTGAGGACTGACTATTTGATAGTCAGGAATCACTAGAAGGGGATAGCAGAGAAAGGACAAATGAGTATTTGATAGAGGGAGTAGAGAATGTGACAGAAGAAATAGAGGAAGTGTAAGAAGTCATGGATAGTGAAGAAAATGAAATATTGGATTTGGCTTTATTGAGCTTAGAGCTCTATTTAGCAGACACAAAACCAGAAGTTACACTCCTGGTAGAAGGGAGGGAAGTCAGATTTTTGCGTGACTCAGGGGCATCACAAACCCTGGTACATCCCTCCAAACTGCCAGAGAATTCAGTCACCTGATTACATATTAGTGAACGCAGCTAATGGACAGCTGTATCGGGAGCCCCTCTCCCATAATATTGTGATAACTGATCCTGTTTCAGGATTGACCCAGAAAAGCAAAATTGTTGTATCTGTAAAATGCCCAGTCAACCTCTTGGGCAGAGACCTTATCCAGCTATTTGGTATAGCAGTAGTTCCGACTATGCAGGGTATGGAAGCACAGCGACAAATTGATACCTTTGCAGTGCAACCGGAGGGTGAAATGTTTTATTGGTACAGCCAGGACTTGGTTACGACTGGTCCAGGGGCAGTGACCGAAGAGTTGATGAACGTAGCCATCAGCAAGTTCCCCTCCCTTGACATTGATAAGCAGCATTTGTTGCACTGTACTCTATATTATTGTAATACACCAGGACCTGATAAGGAATATGAGCAAGAATTGTTTAGAAACTGTGCAAACAGATTGGTATTACATAATCTGTACTGGGACACAGAAGGGAACAGTGTAGCCAGCTGTTCATTGCCCCAGGAGTTCTTTGCACTCTATAAATCTAATAGATTACCACATGTTAGCTTAACTAAGGACAAGAATGTAAAATGGGTAGACTTAGGAGAAAAAGTCACGAGATGGGAAAAACAGACAGAGTTAGAACTGTCAGAACAAGGAATACAAGTGCAGAAGCTGAATTGGATAACCCAGACCCACCCAGCTGTACACTTGCAGTCTAGCAAGGACAGCTGATTAGCACTCCTATTGAAGGAGGAAGAGAATGCTTTACAGAATATACCAGAAAATCTCTGGTCGACAGGAAAATCAGATGTAGGACTTATTCGTACAGTGGGACCAGTTACTATTACTCCAAAGTCAGCATTTAGACCACAGAAGAGACAGTATCCCTTAAGAAAAGATGCAGATGTAGGAATCAAACCTATTATAGCAACTTTACTTAAGGAAGGGGTGCTGGTGGAATCTCCTGATTCACCATGTAACACACCCTTATTTCCTGTTAAGAAAGCAAATGGAGAGTGGCGTATGGTCCAAGATTTACAAGCTGTAAATGACACAGTAATACAAAGGGTACCTATGGTGCCAGACCCACACACCCTGTTGAATGATTTAAAACCTCAACAGAAATATTTTTCTGTGGTAGATATCAGCAATGCGTTCTTTTCGATACCAATACACCCTGACAGCCAGCATTGGTTTGCATTCACATTTCAGCGGAAGATGTATACATATACGCGACTGCCACAGGGGTATTGTGAAAGTCCAACAATATTCTCACAAGAAATGGCAAGCAACTTGGCGGGGTTTACCCCACCGAGATGTAGTCAGATTTTGCTTTATGTTGATGATATCCTGCTGATGTCCCCCACCTAGCAAGATTGTAAAGAAGATACCATAGCGCTATTACAATTTTTAGCCACTGAAGGACATAAAGTAAACAAAAATAAACTGCAGCTTTGGAAAAAACAAGTTAAATATTTAGGATATCTGATATCCAAGGAAGGTAGGATATTAGATGAGGACAGAAAAATAGCGATTCTGCAAGCACCAAAACCCACTACCAAGAAGGAAATGATGTCCTTCCTGGGTACGACTAATTTTTGTCGGAGTTGGATTCCAAACTATGCCTTGGAATCTGCACCGTTGACTAACCTGATTTATAAGAAGCCTATGGCAGCACAGGATTTATTACAATGGACACCAGAAGCAGAATCTGCTTTCTGCAAACTGAAACAGTTAATAGCATCCTCATTAGTTTTGGGATTACCAAACTATCATAAACGTTTTTTCCAAACTGTAGATTGTAAGCAAGGTTATACGACATCAGTGTTAACACAGCAGCATGGGGACAAGCAACTCCCTATTGCTTATTATTCATCACAACTGGACCCAGTGGCACGGTCTTTACCTCACTGTCTACAAGCAGTAGTTGCAGCTGCAATGGCAGTACAGGCTTTGGCCTCAGTAGTGTTGTTCCATCCTCACACATTGAGAGTGCCTCATGCAGTCGAGATTATTTTACTGCAAGAAAAGGTAGCATATCTTTCCCCTGCTAGGCATCTTTCCTGTATGACTATATTGTTGAGCCAACCTCATATGACAATCGAACGATGTACAACTTTGAACCCTTCTACCTTGCTCCCAACCCCAGCAGATGGCACACCACACAGCTGCCTGCAGGTGATTGAGCAAAAGACACTGCCTAGAAAAGATCTTACGGATGTTCCCTTGGATGATGCCAAGGTGATATACTACGTGGACGGCTCATGCAAAAGGGGTCCTGCAGGACAGAACTTAGTAGGATATGCAGTAGTTTCTGACACAGACATTATAGAAGCGAAATCTTTACCACATAGTTTATCTGCACAGGCAGCAGAATTGAGTGCCTTGACACGGGCATGTAGCTTAGCAAACGGTAAATGTGTGAACATTTTTACTGACAGCCAGTATGCTTTTTCTACTGTACATGTTTTTGCGCAACAGTAGAAAAATTGAGGAATGATAACATCTACTGGCAAACCAATCAATCATGCACAGTTTATTTTAGAATCTATTCAGTTACCTCAGAAAGTACCTATTTGTAAATGCACAGCTCATACCAAACAACAGGACAGGATTTCAAAAGGTAATGCAAGAGCTGATACAGCTGCAAAGCAGGCAGCTTCAGAAGTATTTCTTTTGAATGAGAAATTACAACCCTCTGAGATTTTAGACTTAGAAATGTTAAAGACAATGCAAACACTTACTTACTATGCAAACTGAAAAACAAAGATGGGTAAAACGAGGAGCAATTCTCGAAAAGGGGCTGTACATCTCTAAAGAAGGGAAACCGATATTACCGTATAATTTGTTTAGATATGCAGGTTTGTTGAGCCATGGGCAGTGCCATGTCTCAACAGGGGGATGGTACAGCTGGTGAACCAAGTGTTCACGACGTATGGATTCACAAATTATTCTAAAAAATCTGTTTGTTATGCCACACCTGTAATAAACATCATGCACAAGGGGCGTTAAAGCCCAAGCAAGGGAGTTTCCCTACACCACCATGTCCATTTCATACTATTTGTATGGATTTCATAGAGTTGAATAAATGTGAAAATAAGAAGTATTGTCTTGTCATTGTAGATATGTTTTCCAGATGGGTGGAAGCCTTTCCGACTAAAAATCCAGACGCTACGACGGTGGCCAAAGTTCTTGTTAAAGAAATCATCCCTAGATTCGGCATTCCAGAAAGGATCTACAGTGACAATGGCACACACTTTGTGAATCAGACCATACAGCAGTTAAATAAATATTTTTGCATTTCCCTAAAAAATCATTGTGCGTATCACCCTCAATCAGCAGGGCTAGTAGAGAGGCATAATGGGATTTTAAAGAGCAAGCTAAGAAAATTAGTAGCAGAAACGCAGAGAAACTGGGTGTACTGTCTGCCCCTGGCACTGTTGAGCATGAGAACTGTTCCAAATGCAAAAGGATTGACTCCTTTTGAAAAGCTCTTTGGAAGGGCTTACTATATACCTCAGTGGAAATCTCTCATGCCCACAGACCAGGAAGCTGACAGTACATTAGCAGAGTGTATGCATAATTTGTTAAATTCTAAACATTTGTTGCAGTTAAATTCTGTTTCAGATAAAGAGCGAACCAGACCGTCAGAAGTGGCAGTGCCCCCTGGAGCGTGGATCTGGCTGAAGGTGGTCAAAAAGAAAAATTGGGCATCTCCAAAGTGGGAAGGTCCATATCAAGTGCTTTTGTCAACACCCACTGCAGTCAAAATCGCGGAGCGTGCCTCTTGGATCCACCTGACGCACTGTAAATTAGCTAAAAACTTTGAACTGGACAAAAATCTTGTTACATGCCAAGAGCAAAAATGATAGAGTCCAGAAGAAACAGGAATGCAGAACAACCCTTTCCTCAGAAGTATTGCATAATCATCCTGTTAACTGTATTTGTGACAATAATATTTTTGTTGCAGCCTTTTCTTTTCCCAGCCACACAGACTGAACTGAATAAACGTGAAACGTTACTCATAAACTGGCATCCAAACTTTAACACTTACCAGGCAATTAAATATGTGTATGCTGAGACTTTCAATGTTTCGAATTGCTTGATTTGCACAGCTTTGTCAACAGCATATGGGGGGGTTATTAATGACTACAGTCCCCCTAGGGGTCAATGAGACCTGGGAGAACTTGATTTATGATTCCTCAACCATTACAGCACAAGATAAAATAGCATTGCACTTGTCTGTTCCACAAAAGGGAACTGTGTGTTTTTATAAAAATGATACTGTTCAGGTGGGTTGGAGCAATTGCAATGTGACTGTTCCTTATAGATGTTGCACTAAAGGTAACAAAGTAGATCTTTATTGTAATACAAACTATGATTCATTTCTTGGATTGATGCATAAAACACTTGATGAAGTAAAACATAATTCTGTTCTTTATAAACAGCTGTCTACAATTGATAGAAAAATGTTTCATGCAGGGCGAGTGTATATTCATAGCAAGGTTACTACTAAAGTAGAGGATTGTTATTTTATGTGTGGCAGAAAGGCATACAAATGGTTACCTGAGAATTGGTCCGGCAGTTGTTTATTGGGTTACCTGGTTCCGGCCATACAACACACTGCAGTTTTGCCTAGTGGACAAGTTTGAAATGTCCGAGAAGTCGTCAAGAAACCTGTTAATCCAGTGGGACAAATCGATGTGCGTTGGAAAGACCATCACTCTTTAGACAAAGGACTGACACACATGGACTTGAGTGATAGCGTTATATCGTGGGCAGGCATATTACCAGCATATGGAGCAGTGAAATCGATCTGGGAGCTGAGAAAACTGTCAAAACTTCTCGAAGTAATGAGCAACGTAACTTTTTCTGCTCTCGAATTGGTGACTGATGAACTGAATGCTATGAGAACTGTAGTGCTCCAAAACCGCATGGCTCTCGACTTCACCCTAGCGGCAAGAGGTGGTACGTGTGCTTTAATCCAAGAAGAATGCTGTTCATATATTCCTGACCATAAACATGAGATAGACAATCATCTTGAGGTAATTCAGCAAGTGTCGGCCATGACCAAACCAGGCCCAAACCCACTGACGGACTTTTTCCAGAAGTGGTTTGGGGGATGGGGTACCATCCTAATGAACATCCTGATTGCCATTTGTGTAGGTATGCTCCTACTGGGAGTATGTGTTTGTTGTGGTATGCCCTGCATGAAAAGACTGGTTAAAGACCTAATAGACATTTCAGTTTCTGAAACCTTATATCAAAGTACTGAGTTTGAAGAACTGTTAAAAGACTAAAAATGGTTTCATAAGTTTAAATGGAATGACTCTCTTAACTGCAAATCCTGAGTGGAAGAGGTTAGGAGTAGAAAACAAACTGTTTATGCTTATTTTGAAAGTAGAATAAAAGTATTAATAGGGGGAAATGTTAGAAAAATATGTATTAATGTGTGTATTAGCAATATGTTTAGTGCTTTTAGAGCTTGGGAAGGGTTAACACATTTATTCTATTTCATACTGCATAAATCTGTACAAATTGCAGTTGCTTTCTGACCTTGTATTGTTAGCTAAAATCTTGCTTGTGCCTTGGAAATTTACTGAGAAGCAGGTGATTTCTGCTTGCATTAGGAAAATAATGAATAGAACAGTACTATTTGTATGAAACTTAGACAAGAAGTTCCGCTGTGCCATAAGAAAATACACAGCTGTAGAGGTTACAGATAATTAGTACAAAGCCTGCTTGAAAATATGAACTGCAATCAGCATTTGCTTGTATCTGTATTAGAAGAGTACCTTGAAATGTAACACTGCACAATAGATGCTTGTAAACGGATTAATAGTCACCAAGGCCAGGTTGTTTTTCTGAAAGGTTTCTCACAAATCTAGTCATGTCAGCAGAAAATCTGAAGTAACATCTGCTGTAGAACAATGCTAAAAGTTGTGTTTGATTACGTCAGCTTAGAAGGCCATGTCTTGTAAAATAGTATAAGAATGAACATACTTCCTGTTAGTAGTTAGACAAATCCTTGTATTTGCATGCTTTTGTTTTCTTGCTGCAAGTAAATTAAAGTGCCTTAACTGAACCTTACGTGTATTGGTCTTTGCAGTTTTTTCCTTTGACAGCAGGGAAGTGAAAGAGATAGAAATTAGCCCAAAATGACTGATAAACTACTAACTTCTGGGCTGAAACCATTCCTCCAGGGACAGATAGGCTGCTCAAAGCTCCCCTCTCTCAAAGATGAACAGAGAAACTTCCTTCTATCCAAGTAAGGTATGGGCAACACAGAAACTTGTAACACAGTCCTGGATTCAGCAATAACCTGAAAACTGGACCATACTAGTTCAGAAAGGCGGGAAAAGTATATATTTTTGTTTTTTTTGGGGTTTTTTTCCAGAAAATAGAGCAGATACAATCAACATTAACCCAAAGTGGCCATTAAACTACTAACTTCTGGGATGAAACCACTCCTCCAGGGACAGATACTCTGCTCAAAGCTCCCCCCTCTCACAGATGAACAGAGAAACCTCATTCTATCCAAGTAAGGTATGGGCAACACAGAAACTTCTAACACAGCCCTGGAGTCAGCAGTGACCTGAAAACTGGACTATACTAGTTCAGAAAGGTGGGAAACAAGTATATATATTTTTTCAGAAAATAGAGCAGATACAATCAAAATAACACTTTACAAAGAGGATATTTTAGGGGATCATGGGTTTGGGAAAAATAATAAAAGTATTAAAGAAGTGTTGTGGTATATCTTGGATGAAAGTTATGGTAAATGGTTGGTTAGGAACAAAAATAAAAATGTTCCTATTTATCTTTCATATGTAGATGATTTATAGTACCAAAAAGTGTAGTATGGATGAAGATACTGTGATAAGGATGGAAAAGGGGTTAAGAAATCTGGATTGAGAAAGAATAGGTCAAAAAGTAAAGGATTTACTGAAATAAAAAGATAAATAGAATATATTTACTAGGAATGAAACAGACATATTAGGAATCAGGTTTGGTGAAAGCAGAAAAATATAAAAATGGATAAAAGTTTTGGATGAAATGAAGTTGGCAGAAAACTTTCTATTTTTCATTTAGAAAGAATGATATCTGGGGAATGTATACATGTTTCCTGGAGAAACAGAAAAAGGATTGTTGCAGATTTTTTTTCAGTTTTATTTGGGGATCAAGACTTGGTCCAGTTACTCAGAGAATAGTATATTAATAAAAGAAGAAGGAAGAGGCTTGAATTAAATAAAAATCATGTTGTATATTTGACATTGATACATTTTAGGGGTATTAAAAAGACTAAGGAGAAAAAAGATAGTTTGATAAGAAGATACTATATGTGAAATATGAAGAGATGAAAACAAGGAACAGGAAAGAAGTAAAAAGGAGGAAATTATGTGGAAAATATGTCTATAAGATAAAGTTATGAAAAATTAAAATGGATGAAGTTTAATAAAAAAGATTGGAATTGTATCACATAATAAAATAAAAATATTATTTTATATGTCCTTGGAAAGATCAAAGGGGTGAAATTAAAAAGCAATAAAAATTGAAAGGAAAAGATTGAAGATTTATACTAGGCTGAAGATCTTTTGCAGAGATTATTATTGCATAAGTTGCCTGTAAAATGCAGAAAGAAATATAAAACAATGGCGGAGAGAAAATGTAAAGATTGTAATGAAAAAGAAACAGCAAATCATTATTTTTGAACTATAAAGAGAATGAGGACTTTTGGAAAAAAAATAAAAATGAGTAGAAGTCTGAAAGATTTCAAAATATAAGCATTGATATAACATGGTATGAGAAATATAAAAAACAAAAAATGTAAAGTTGACAGATGGGATAGGGTATTGTTGGTAAGCGTGTGACTGTTGGGGAAAAGAGGATGTGCTGAACTGATGTATAATAAACATAGGAATGATGAAGACCTGTTGGCTGAAATAAAAAAGACATTTGTCAAGAAAGGAATGGGGGGATAGCATGAAAAGTTTATGAAATGGAAGATGTAAAATACTAAAAAATATTATAAATACTGTAAACATAAATATTGTATGAATGTGTATAGAATGGAAGAAGTGTGATATATTGAGATGTATAAATAAACAAAGCAACCATTACTCTTTCTTATATTTGCCATGGGATATTTTACATCCACCTGATCTACCAATAATGGTTTAATATTTCATCTGAAGGACAGTACACTCAAGAATGCAGCACCTACTTTATGTTGCACTGCAATTTCAGTTTAGGAAAAGTAATCAAACTACCTGTTGTGAGAATTAGAATCCAATGCCTTATGCACCAAAAACAAGTGTTCTACCTGTTGAGCTACTGAAGCTAGTACCTATCATGCTTTCACACTGTCAGGAAACTGCAGGGAAGTAGCCACATTTGTGAGCAATACCATTACGTTACATCAAATTACTCATGACCCTAACGTAACTTTCAGAGATCCAAATCACTTTAACAAATCCAAATATGACTTAATTGCAAGCAATAGATGCCCTGTGATGTGTCCTTCAGATCAAGGAAAGTGCCTTAACACCACTGAGGGATTATATATCAAACCAAATACCTTTTTGCCAGGGAACTTTCATTACTTTTAGTGTTGTGCTACTAATCTGTGTATTAACTACTCTGGCTTTGTTTTTGGTTTGAAGTTATCAATGTCCTGGACTCTTGCTATGGCCATTTTTTTTATTTCCTGTAACCAAGCTAGTTAGAAGTGTGAATGTACCTTGTACTATTCCCTGTAGAATAAGCAATTAGGATCCAAAGCCATGGATGTGCACTTCCAAGCTATCTCTGCAGTTGCCCTGGTGGACATGGACATCCTGAGGAAATACAGCAATTGCATCATGCACACTGACAACCACCTAATCCTCAAAAATACAAATAATGTATGTGAGTGATGTTATTATACAATGTCATTGGAGGCAAGGCTTTCGCCTACAAGCATCTACACTACCAAACAGTTTGTCAGTAGCACACACATGACATCTACCTCACATAGTACAGACCACCAGTCACATAGACCCACTTGTGCAGAGGCTCCTAAATGCAATCTTCTCAAACCACAAAGATCTCCCAGACACACACACACAAATGTCCTCAGCACCTCAAAACTACAACAGAAAAACAATGCTCAACAAGACACATACTGTCACATCCCATGGTGTCTCAGCCTCAAAGTCCATAAGACATATCACTACACAACTTAGGATTCTGGTCATAAAAGACTCTGAAGTGAGACACACAGACACCCCACTCACCAGACTAAAAAAAGAGAGAAAGAGTCATGGTCAGCTACCTATGAGGGACCAGGATCCATCATATCGCTCATCTACTCACGTTACTTAATCTCAAGTACAAGTATGACTCAGTCATAGGCCACATGGGTGTTAATCTCAGAGGTACCTTCCTAGACTATATGTAGAGAAACAAGACTGACCTCTTATACTGTGTGTCTCAGACTGGTATGAGTTGAGCATTGAGCAGCATTCTACCATCTCCTAGGATGATGTCACAATATGAACAGAAAATAGACTTCAACAATTGGCATAAAGTATGGTGCCATTCGAAGGGGGTACATTATTTGTCAGCCTGCGAGGAAATGGTCAACAGGCTATGCTGCTTTGCCAGGGATGATCTGCACCTGTTTCTACCCCCCCCCCCAACCTTGGGATTTTGAATATTGGCCAAAACACTTTCCACCCCCATATTTTTAGGCACTGCCAACCAGCTAAACCTTCAGACATAGCCGTACTAAACCAGGAAAATCTGAAAGTGTTATTGGTCAATGCCATGAGTCTGAACAAGAAATTCTATTCCCTGCAGGATCTCCTCACTTTGACGAATGTAGATGTCTATGCAGTCACTGAAAAATTGTTTAAAGCCACATACAGCACCTTGGAATTGCAGGGCCACAATGTCTTCCACACATTTAAACCATCTACTGCACAGGAAGGGGAAAAGTGGAGGTGTGCCTACGTATATTAAAAATATACACACCTCAAAGGTGGTCCATCAGCATGATGGGCTTCAGTTTCCCCATGTCCAAATCATCATAAATAAGGTCCCATATGATATCCTTGCTGGCTATAGGTGCCCCTCAGTGATCCAGGAAAACTCAACTCTTACTTTAAGCCACTCGACTCACTCCTCATTCATTCCAACACCATATTTATAGGTGACCTCAACTACCCCAATATAAACTGAGAATTATACATGACCCCAAAAATACAGGTCCAGAGATTCCTGGACTTTGTAAATGCCAACACTCTGGACCAGCTACTAGCTCAAACATCCTCAACCTGGACCTCACAAACATGACAGAATGCTTGCACCCCCCCCCCTTGTGCAATCTCCTTCCTCATTAGATCAGAACATAAAGTTGTCTCCTTTGAGATAAATGTAAAGCCAGGGACACTTGGAGACCCTAGAACTTTTAAGAATTACTCTAAGCCAAACTTCCCACTACTAAGTGATACCTTAAAAAATGTCAACCCCTCCCAACTATGAGAATACTACTGCCTATGCAAAAACATTCACAGGAACCCTGTATAAACATATCAACAGTTGCATAGAAACTGCTGTGTCTACCAAAAATAAGCACAGGGCCAGTGTGAAAACAAGCCATCTTGTTGGAATTCTAAACTTAATAGGGCTATACAACAAAAGGAAGAAACTCATGGCAAAAACTAAGAGGGGCGATACCCAGGGAGGTAAAACCCCCCTCATCAGACTAAACAATCATCTCAGGGGGTTAAAGAAGTCCACAAAAATCAAATTTGAGAAAAAAAAAGCTGCCATGGTCAAGGATAACCACAAGGCTTTCTTTAGCTATATCTGAAACCTCAAAGGCAATACACAGCAAGGTACATAATATGGTGCCACCTACATGAAACCAGAAGATATAGCCAATCACTAGAGAATAGGTCCTCAAGGCATTCTCCAAGGCCAAGAACACTGCATTGATGTGTCCTGATAGTACCCCAGTATGCCACTTTATTAACAATGAAACATGAACTATGATTCCCACGACAATTTTTATTCAACTACTATCTCCAAATGGGTTTTGTGCTATGTGAATGCTGGACTACAACAGTCTTACTTCTGCAGAAGGGCGACCCATCCATGGACCAGAGAAACTACAAACTCATTAGCCTGACAAGTGCCTGCTGTGCAAAACTATGGAGAGGATAATTATGGATATAATAAATTATGACACTGGTAGCCTAGATACACTGGACCTTAATCAGTTCAGGGTTGTCAAGAGCAGGTCTTGTCTGGAAAACCTGATGGACTTCTAGAAAAGAATACCAAATTGATGGTTGAGGTCAAATCTGTACTGACTGCCTACCTCAACCTGGCCAAGGCATATGACACAGTACTCCACTTTAGGTATTAACCCATATGTCACCTGCTGTATATCCAGCTGGCTCACTGAAAGGACCCAAGGAGTTAGAATACGCTAATCTACCTTCTCAGAAGACCAGTTACTAGTGGGGTCCCTCAGAGCTCAGTGTTGAGGCCAGTGCTCTTTGGCATCTACTTCTCTGAATTCAAAGATAACATCATGACCAGGCTTGCAAATGATTGCAAATTGGGAGCAGTTATCAATTTCCCCAAGATACTAATATTCTCCAAAAGGGCCTGACACAGACAGATAACTGGTGCCAAAAATAATGGCTTAAAACTCAGTGCTAAGAAGTGCATCATATTATCTTTCAGCAAGATAGCTATCCCTGAAAACAATCACTTTGATAATACACCCCTGAGTGTAGACTCTGTAGTCAGGGACTTGGGAACTCATAGAAAGAGATTTGCCATTTAACAAACATGTGGTGAGGAAATCAATCCATGTTATAAAATTTGTCAGTAAATATATGGCATCTAGGTCCAAACAAGACATTATCCCATTGTACTCTGTCCTCATTAAGACCTATCGTTGAATGCACTGTCCCCTTCAGTATGTACCTCACCAGGGATGTGCAGAAATTGGCATTTCTACAGAGATTTCTCACAAAAAGAATACACTGGGTAGAAAACAAGCCCTGGGCAGAAAACATGTCCTGTGCAAACCACCTCAGATCATTGTCCCTATATTCAATGTCCTACAGGCTGCTGAGAGGCGACCTATGCCTAGCCTACAAAGCTTCCTCAGATCCCACACTAAAGGATCTGTTGCACATTTGGAAAACAGCTAGCATCAGAAACACCCAATGTGGGGACCTAAACTTCCAAAGCAACATAAATAGGAGATGCTGGAGGGGAGGGTATGTGTCTCAGAGGCCCTCCCTTCTTTAGAAGAGACATCCCGTCCATGGGAAACAAAGTTCTTCCCTGCATTTATCCAAGTAGAACCTGGATCAATGTATGGGGAACTGCAAATATATCCCTGGTCTGCCACTCATGCCTTTATTAGAGAGAAAAAGCTTGTAATTGTTTGTCTACCTAAGAATATACACCCTTCACAAAACATTTGGGAACCATTACCTATCAAATTTTATTTAAAGGAAAATTAGCTTAAAATGACCCCTTAGGTCATTAGCCTAGTATTCCACTGTGGTACTATGATTGGCACACTTACACGATCAATAATGGATATGCTGAACATTTTCTTGACTTTGTTATACCAAAATCCTTGGAGGATCTAATTTCCTTAGTCTGGCCCTTACCTGCCCAGGTCTCAACTATACCCCACACACTCATTTCCTCATCCTTGGTTTAATCTAACCACAAATTATTAGCTTTTCCATTAGGCCTAGTAATACCAATCCATCACCAAAACAAAATATCCTTAGAGACTTATCCTGGACAAATCTACTTCAGCTTATAAAAGATGTAGGCAAATTTCCCAACAATTCCTGACAAACAGACATAATGAACAGGACCACTGTAGTCACCTCCAATCTTTACTATCACCTACACAGTTGGATAGAAAAATCAGTACCCAGTTGTCTGATGATTGATTAGCAGTTGTGCAATGTTATTTAATGACTGGTAACTGTCTGAAAGTACTTTGATGAAACCTTCGG
This sequence comes from Protopterus annectens, assembly GCF_019279795.1. Lineage (NCBI taxonomy): Eukaryota > Metazoa > Chordata > Ceratodontiformes > Protopteridae > Protopterus > Protopterus annectens. Next base: position 297,404,384 of record NC_056740.1, read on the forward strand.
GTGAAACCACTCAGTGTTTTATTAAACTTATTTACTTCTTTACTAGCATGCAGATCACGGTTCCTTTTTGTTGGTTGTGTTACCTGACAGTTTTGCCTTCTGAATGTACTGGTTACTGGTTCTTTCATGGCACAGCAAGGAGCTGTAGCAGCAGTGGGATTAGTTTAATGATAATTATATACAGCATTACCCCTAATAATAATAACAGGGATCAAACCATAGATAATTTGAGGGGATCCATGCATGGAATAAAGTATTTAGGAGCTGCATCTGTCCTTTAGTAGCACAGAGAGCAGTCCTGGGATACATTTTATGTTTCCCATCCATACATCTAAGTTGCACTTGAAAATGGCAGCAATGAGCTTTGTTTTATGTGGATGGGGTGTGTGTTCCACGGCAGAGGTATTCTGTCCCTGGGGGGCCCCAACCACAACACGTTTTCTTATTCTGATATTTTGTAACATTTCTTTCAAATCAATAAAAGCAGGTACAGCAATAAATCAGGTGAGTCATAACTCTTACTTACATCTCCTATAAAATTCAAAGATATTTCTGGTTGTAGTAACAGTGTTTTATCAAGTGACAGGCATCACAATTCCATTAAATGTTTTATCACTGACATAGTCCCCCTGGCTTAATTAAACCCTGCTGTTGGACATTTTCTCCACTAAAACTAACTACATAGCCACCTTCAGGTCTTTGCAATACCCGTGGCTGTAGGGGTCCACCTTAATCATCCTTGACTGTATGGAGGCCCCAAAAAAGCTGCTGTTGGTTGGGAAAAATGAGGAAGACAAAATGCATCAATGTCCTAATTATGCTGTTTAACCTGAACATGGCTGTGATATGACCCTGTTAGGAAAAAGCAGGTAAGGAACATAAGCAAGGTAAGCTCTAGACACATCAGCAGACCAGAGTGACTTATTTCAGTGTAAACTTTGGATTTTGAGAGGATCTAATGCTGCTAATCATCAGGGTCTTTCAGGGAGTTTTACAAATACTGGCAGAATACCAGATACTATACCTCTCAACTTCTTTGCTCAAGAATTCAGTGCAGTGGCAAACATGATATCCGAATAAATAATCAGGAACGCATTTTAAATATTACTCCAATTCACCAAAAAAGTTAATAGAATAACACCTTTTGCATCAACATGTATTTTTGGGCACTAAGTATAAAACTCAGATGTCTGGATTTATTTGCTGTTTGTAACACTGAATGATTTACCAGTCGATCAAACTTTTTATAAAGGACAAAGCAAAAGTATGAGCAAAATCAGAGAAGGTCTGCAAAATGAGGGACAGCGACAGGTATGTGAAATGAGGGACGGCGACAGGTATGTGAAATGAGGGACAGCGACAGGTATGTGAAATGAGTGACAGCGACAGGTATGTGAAATGAGTGACAGCGACAGGTATGTGAAATGAGGGACAGCGACAGGTATGTGAAATGAGGGACGGCGACAGGTATGTGAAATGAGGGACAGCGACAGGTATGTGAAATGAGTGACAGCGACAGGTATGTGAAATGAGGGACAGCGACAGGTATGCTTTTCTCCTTAGTGAGGTAAATGAAAGTGCCTTACCCCTGCTCCTGCCAATCTGGTGTGGCAGTACCAGTGTTGTACAATATATTGCTACTTGCTGAAATAAGTACAAAATTAGTACTGCTAAGGCTTATGCTTGTGTGTGTATGTGTGTGTGTGTGTGTGTGTGTGTGTGTGTGTGTGTGTGTGTGTGTGTGTGTGTGTGTGTGTGTGTGTATGTGTGTAAAAAATATCACTGATTTCTATCTGTGCACACACCCAATAATGCCAGGACACATACATTATTCTTCTGGGTATCAGTAAAAAAGGTACCTAACAAGAATTATATTTCGAAAATAAGTTATAAAATATGGTACTGAACATTTGGACACTTATATCTTCTTGGAGTCTGGTTGCCACCACTCTCCAGATTGTATAAATGGATACAGAGGGCTCCCTTAATCATCCTTGACTCTGTTGGGGCCTCCACAAAAGCTGTTGCTGTTTGGGGAAAAATGAGGAGAAAATAATCTATCAATTTTCTGATTATGCCCTTTAACCTGAACAGCACTGTGAAATGACCCTTCTAAGATAAAGATGATAATAGCCCCTGTTTTCAGCCGCACCCATTCTAAAACCAGCCCTGTTCAAATTTGCGTGCACAGAAAGATGCTATAGGTTATGGGGGGCTGGGGATTGTGTGGTTATTATGTCTAATTTCCATCACAGTCAAACCTTAGAGGTGTGCACATGAGGCCATTATAGCTTCTGTTTGAGCTGAGGACAGTGTGGTTATTGTTTCTTTTACTTTTCTCACAGACCTCAGAGGTGTACAAAGAAGGCTACTCTACCTTGTGTAGCAGCAGTGTAGTGTCTAGGAGCAACAAATTAGAATATATTCCAAACAGTTTGCAGCATCAATGGGACAACCACGGCAGTCAGTTCAATGATGGAAACAACAAATGTTCAAATGCTGTAATATGCTCTGATAAAAAATAGCAATAGTCTGATGAAGCCCTAGTGGTGAAAGCGCTCACTTCGTGTATTAAATACTTCTGCTATTTTTACAAGTTTGGGAGTCTGGTATTTTGGTCCATGTTACTATTGCTATTTTTTATCAGAGCATATTACAGCATTTGAACATTTGTTGTTTCCATCATTGAACTGACTGCCGTGGTTGTCCCGTTGATGCTACAAACTGTTTGGACTGTTATTTCTTTATTTATAGCTTTTACAGGAAGTTTATTCCTTTGGAGCCACTTGTCTCTACAGTTGTTTTTTTCTAAATTAGAATATATTACTGTAATAATTATTTTTTTCACTTTCATAACAAACATCTTGCACATATACAGGTGGCTGCCTTTGGGGGTTAGGATTGAGGAGTGAGAAGGCATGTTATGTATATTATTTATTTTATTTTTATTTATTTATTTTACATTTGTTAACCGGGCTAGTCTGGCTGGATACATGTCCATTTTCAGCAGAGGCCCGAGGAGAAAAGCTCCACTATCATACTAATTATACAGTTAAAGGAAACTAAAACACTAATCAAGAAAACAATCAAACAATAAAACAATGAAAACAATGCCTAAAAAAGCAAAGTACAAATGAATATACAGTATTACTGGTCTAATCTGGCCAGATAATTATCTATATTCTGCAGAGGGTTGAGGAGGAAAGCTCCACTATCATACTATAATTGTTACAGATTAAATATCACTATACGAAAAAGAAAGAAACAAACATTGTCAAAGAGAAAGGTAGTATTTAATATACAGTGTTAGCTAAGAAAGCAGGTAGTATAGCAGTTATCAGTCAGGATTGGAGCATGGGCATAGCCAGTGATTTTGTAAATAATTTCTAATCTGTTTTTTGAAAAGCTGACATGAGCTTAGGGAGGTCAGTTCAGTGGGAAGTTTATTCCAATATGATCCGACAGTATTTGCAAATAAGGAGTCACCTGCTTTATTATGAGATTTGAGAGTAGTTACTAGGAGCTTGTTGGCTGAGCGAAGTGTCGTGAGATTTTTATAAGGTGTGATAAGGTTGTTCAGTATGGGTGTATTGGAGGGGTAATGTAGAATTTTAAAAGTCATGACTAGTTGCTGTAGGAGTATTAGGTTTGGAAGTTCTAGCCAGTTGAGTTTCTTTAAGTTAAGGCAGTGATGAGTATGGAAAGGAGAGCCAGTTGCAAATCTGGCAATACTATGGTAGGCTAGATTCAGTTTCTGAAGGTTAGCTTTAGAAATGTTGATAAAGGAAGGAGAGGCATACAGTAGTGTAGAGATGAGGTGAGTTTGGGCAAGGGATACTCGGGATGTGGCAGTAAGAAAGGGTTTGAGTCTGTAGAGGGCACCTATCTTTTTATTTACTGCCTTGATAGTTAAATCAATGTGATAGTCAAAGTTTAGCTGATTGTCTATGGTAACACCTAGCAGTTTTGTGGAATCGTCAGGTTTAATGACAGTGCCATTGCAGGACACAATGGAAAAAGTGATTGGGGTGGATTTAAGGGTTGGAGTGAAAAGTAGAAGTTTGGTTTTTTGGGGATTTAGGAGGAGACAGATGTGTTGAAACCATTTTTCTGCAGCTGTGAAAACCAGTTGGGTAGAGGAGTGGAGTTCTACTGGGGATGGAGCAGAGCAGATGAGAGTAGAATCGTCAGCATACTGTATACAGGTGGTTGTAGGGAGGGAAGTAGGCAGGTTATTTATGAATATAGAGAAAAGTAGGGGACCTAAGATGGACCCTTGTGGGACGCCGATAGTCACTGGGAGTTGAGAGGATAGATGGCTGTCCCAAAGGACTGCTTGTTTTCTGTTTGTTAGATAGGAGTCAAACCACTGTAGTGCTAGTGAGTCGAGTGACAGGGATTCTAAAGTGTGGAGGAGAAGTTGATGGTTGACCATATCGAATGCTTTCGAGAGGTCTAAGAATAGTGCAGAGGAGAACAGGTTGTTGTTGCGATTCTTGTTGATTATGTCAGTGAAGGAGAGAAGGGCAGTAGAGGTACTGTGGTAGGGCCTGAAACCATGTTGTGAATCTACAAGCAAGTTGTTATTCAAGAGGTGATGTAAGAGTTGATGGTGTATGCAGCGTTCCATTATTTTCCATTATATATGGCTAAGGCAATTTGAACCTCTGCTTTCATCCCAATCTAATACCAGAAGGATGCACAGGTAGTGACTGTCTTTTGTGGCGGCTTAGGAAGGCAGGTAGCATTCCTAGATAGGACCTATGTATTCCTAGAACAACTGGCTTGTTAGTTTATTGTGCGCTACTATTTTGTCAGCTTTGAACACTAAGCCTTGGACTCAACTTATGTCTTCCTTGAAAGAAAATAAAAATAAGACTGAAATTATTTTCTTTCTCATGATTTTATTAGGCCACAATTGGATTAAAAGGCTGAGAAAATGGTCTAAAATGCACCCCAGAGCATCTGTAAACCTATGGCTTCTTGGGCCCTGGCTTATTTGAATTATTTTCTAACTGTGCTGTCTTCATCAGAAAAGGTGTGTTGAAATGATGCAAGGAAAACTAAAGCTGAACAGCAACAGTGAATTTCTTTCCTTTATCATAATTTCTGTTCAAGCCATCATTAGATAAAAAAGTTGTGTAAAAACAGAAAAAAAAATAAAATGCACTTCAGAGCATATAGAAAGTTATGACTTCTTGAGAAAACTGAAGAGTAAGACAAGATGTGAATAAAGGAAGAAAAAAGTAATGTGCATGGTATGGGGGGAGGTCAGAGGGGATGACTGGAGGGTGTGGGGGAAGTGTTGAAACAGTAGGCCTAGGGCATCATTTCACCAAAGTTGAGACCTGCACATAGAGTTGTTGTAATGTATCATTGTTGCAAGTAAAAAACAATAACTTTGCATACCTTTGAGAGAAAGGCCAACATATTATGGTACATAGGCATGTAAGAGCATTGTAGCTACAAGTCTGTGTGTACTACTCTTAAAGGTTTCCAGCATGAACTAAAAGGTTGCATAAGAGGGGTGGCAGTGACAGTGTGATACCTCAGGGCTCTCAAAATGCTAACATTGGCCCTGCAGCACAAATTGTGTAAAAAGCCTTGTTATAAAACAAACTGTTAATAGAACCACTGAGCATCAGTGCCTTCTATTACAGATATCCTTAGAAAATAACCTCTATTGTGGATAAAAAACACTGGTATTTTTTGTTTACCATCTTGTTTTATAGTAAATGTTTCACAGTTCATTTGTACACTGTTAGTGCTAGATGTTTTTACCTTAGGGTTCACATCAAGTCAGTATGTTGTGAATTTGTTTAAATGCACTGAACACAGTTCACCTGATTTAAACTTACTAATGCAATGATTTTTGAAACTATACGCTGACTTTCACTAGTTCAAGTGTAGCTTTCACAGACATCCCACAGTGCTACTGTTTCTGTGTAGGTTAATTACAGTACTAAAACCCTGCAGTAATGTACTGCATACTGCCTTTAATGCCAACAAATTCTTCCTAATTGTTGTTTCTAGTCAGACAGAGACTTACCTTTTCTTTTCTCTATTTTGGGACCATTGTGCTATAATTCCCCTTCAGCTTCCTAAGAAACATGGTTTCAAATATCTCATTGAAGTTCAGATGCACAAACTTTACAGGGGTGATAATGTCAGGCTTAGTGCATGGCAACCCAGTTGTAGAAATGTGTTGATGTGCATTGGCAAGACCCCCGCTGAATATAGTTGAACTCTTGGCCATCAACAGGGCCGATGGAAATTGCATCCACAATTCTTCCTCAGTTGTTATCATTCACCTTATGAAACATAGGAACACAAGACGATGGGAACATAAGAACATAGAAACAGTACTAAGCAAAACAATCACAGGACTATACGATGCCTAGCAATAAACACCTTAATAGTTCTTGAATGTTTGTGTCTACCCATCCAGTTATCAAGACTGGCCTTAAAGATAGCCAAGATAGTTTGTTGTTTGATCTCACTGGGAACCTATTCCATAGGGTAGAAATATGTTGAGTTAGAATAAAACCCACCAGTGACTCTTGTTTATTTGTTGGTGATGATTTAGGCTCCTAGTGTGAGTGTTTACAGTGTCACTGTTTTTAATAAAAAAATAAGATGTCAACAAGGATTGAGTCTCTCATGACTGAAAAATAATACATAGGTTATCTCAAAGCACCTGGTAGGCTGTCAGGTACACACAGAGTCATGCTAATCTTTCAGGATAGCTGTAGGATTTCAGACCTTTAATTTTTCTTGTTATTGGCTGTAATTGAAGGTACACCTTGAAAGAAGACAATAAAACATGGCAAATTATAAGAATATAATATAAAAAAGTTTGTGCTACAGACAGATATTTTATGTGGGTTGATGTAATGTCATTAGACATGAATGTGCACAATACGTGTTCTTTCATTCTCCTGGAAGAGGAAAGTTTCAGTGATTTGACTTTTGAGACATTTAAGCTGATACCACTTGTTTCAAAATGCATGTGAAATTATAAAAGATGTATACCCTTGAAATGAGTTTGTGTTTGTGGCACAGAATATGTTAACAAATAAAAGATAGATTATTTAGTTTTGTATAGATACTGTAGCAGAGATACTGCAGTGGTGGTGGTGCTGCGGTAGCATTGTCGCCTCACGGTAAGACGTTGTCCTGTTCAATTCTCAGCTAAAGCGTCTTCTGTGTGGAGACATGCGTGAATGGGCGTACCTTCGTTGGAGGTTGTGCGTCAGAGCTGGCAACTCGGCATGTAAAAATCTACTGCCAATCATTAGCAGACCGGAGTTCCGCTGTGGCGACCCCTAACCGGGAAAAGCTGAAAAGACACAACATAGATGCTGTAGCAGAGACTGATACTGTGCAATATCTAGGATCTCTTTACAGTCCAGTGTACAATATTAAGAAGATAAAAGGTAATAGGAACACATGGACTAGGATGGGAGAACCTTATGCTTCTTTACAAGCCAAACAAAGTAAGGTGCAGCATTTAACTAATTTTATAACAATACATGGAAATAGACTTAAGACATGTTTCTTTTGTTCAACTGATACATAGCTCATAAACATTTGTGGTAAAGATAAATGTCAGCAATGTGGAGACAGTGGATAATCTGTGAAAAAATGCAAAATGGTATGTATAAAATATTGTAAAACCAGTCATTTTTGGATGGATTGTGGAATAAATACAGTTGAAGATATTAATACAATGTGCTAAGATGATATAATTGAGCAAATAGAAAATTACACTAAAGGTAGAGATAGTGATGTAGAACATAATACTGAAAAAGAAAACATGATGCAAGAGGACAACATTTAAGTAATGAAGTCAGTGTTATGTGTAGAGAGTTACTAGACTTAATGCTAGCCACATCTGCAAGTCCATGGAAAGAATCATTATGGAGAGTAGTAGTGCTGAAGTTGAATTCATCCTCAATTCCTGGTGAGAACCTTCATGAGGTGGACCCTATTTTTCACAAAATCTCACCAAGGCGACACTGATATATAGACTGTAGTTATATAGCATATATCATGGACAGAAGCAAGTCAAAAACAAAAAAGATAGATGGGTCCACAAGTCCTAGGATAAAAGTGCCCAATCCTGGTAGCACACTGGTACCAGGATGGGAAAAACAACAATGTAGAATCCTCAAAATCTGGAAACATTCCTACAATGGGGCCAGGCCAGGACCAAGGCAGTCCACAAAAATCACAAAAACTGAGAGGCCAAAGAAGAGCCATAAAGACGATAGAGTGGACTACTGAGGATAAGAAAGAAATTATGTATTGTTACTATTATGCAAAAAGCCTAGAATTACCAGACAGAGGATATGCAAAGAGATTAAGAGACAAATTAGAGGAAAGAAAAATACTTTCACAGGAAAAACTGTCAGAAGCTTTAAATAAAAATTTGCATTCATTAATATAACAGATTTTTGAAAAAACAGTATATAGACCAAGCAACTTTGATCTGTTTGGAAAAAGAAGCATCTAAGGAAGTGTGAAAATATAAACAACAAAATCTAGACATTTTTTGAAAAGTACAAAAAAGAAATATGGACATGGGAAAAAAAGAGAGATTTGATATGGTGCAATATTTATGCAAAGGAGAAAGCCAAGTTAACTAATAAAGAGAAAGCAGCCACAAAGATATTCAAAGAGAAATACAGGCAAAGGCATCCAGATATGGAACATTTCACAATAAAAAAATAATATCACAAAGATGGAATGTGGAAAAGAAAATTTGTAAAGTAGAAGTTAAGGAAACAGAAGTTGAAGTTATGGAGTGTCTGCAGAGTGAAGGATTTAATGTAGAAAGTTTAACACAGACTGCATCACAACATTATGGAGTGAGTCCTCAAAGTAAGGAGAAGCAGAAAGATCAGGAGACATCTGAAGAATAAATATGGACATGGGAAAGAAACATAGATTTAATATGGTGTAATATTTATGCCAAGGAGAACGCAAAACTAACCAATACAAAAACAGTAGCACCAAAGATATCTGAAGAGAAATACAGGCAGAGGAATCCAGATATGGAAAGCCCTACAATATAAAAAATAAGAAGACAGAGGAAAAGCAGAAAAGGAGATCAGTAATGGAGAAGTTAAAGAAATAGAAATTAAAGATATGGAGCACCTGCAAAGTGAAGGATTCAGTGTAGAAAATCTAATGCAGAAAGCACCACAACAGGATAGAGCAATGGATATAAAAATTAAGGGGAAACCAGTGAAAAAGGAAGCAATTGGTCAGGTGCCGTATCAAGATATTTTGGAGGCTTCCACAGGAAACAAGAATAAATGTTCACTTAAAGCTAGAAGGCAAGGGAAGGAACAGGATACTGCAGAATCTCTGATGCAGTCAATGTTGAGGAGTGAGAGGCCAGTGAGTCCCCGTATGACAAAGCAATGGATGGCACAGGATGAAATTGAAGATAAGGTGCCACAGGAAGATGCTATAGAACTTTTTATAGAATGCACTCAGGAAGTGGAAAACAAAGGATGTGCTCTCAGTCTGGAAGAAAATGAATTAAAGGAAGAGTTGGTTGATTTAATGGACATAGATAGATATATTAAAAACAATGAAAGAAATATACTGCAGAAGGTCAATAAAACCCCAAAAGTCAGAAGTCTGACAAAACAAATGAACACAGTAATTAGGACTGTCCATAGAGATCCATGCGATATAAGAGAAGTAAACAGGATATGTTATTGTGCAGCTGAATTAATAACTGATAAAATTCTACCACAAGAACACAGGGTAGTGAGGGAAAGGAAGGAGAGAAATCAAATACCATCATGGCAGTATCGAATAGAGAAAAATATTAAGACAAAAAGTGTCACTGTTAGAACACAATGGAAGAGGGAATAGATCAACAAAAATACTAAGAAAGATAGATGTGATAAAAGCAGTGTGCAGTATTAGAACAGACCAGGATCTATCATGCACTATCGCAAATAATAAATTAAAAATTTCAGCACAGGCGGAAAGATTTAGAAGATACACAGATAAATATAGTGGAAAAGTACAAAATAGGCAATTTAGTGATGACTCAAAAACGTTTTATAGAGAATTAGGAAACAAGGTAAAAGGAATTGAAAGACCGCCAAAAAAAGAAGAAATAGATGCATTTTGGAGAAGTATATATGAAGATCTTGTGGAACATAAGAAAGATGCTAAATGACTAGAAGAAGTAAAAGAAAGAATAAGAAGTTTAAAAGGTACAGGATTCGAAATGAGATGAAATAACAGTCAGAGAGATTGAAACAAAGTTAAGAAAAGCCTCTAATTGGAAAACCCCAGGCCCATATGCAGTGCATAACTTTTGGTTAAAAGTATTAACATCTTTGCATGAAGACCTAGCCATGAGTAAGAACTATTTATATGCACACCCCGAACAGACACCAATCTGGCTAACAACAGGTAAAACAATGCTCCTACTTAAGAGTGAACCTGCAAGCTAGCCCAAAAATTATAGACCGATAACTTGCCTTCCGACAGCATATAAACTATACATGGGAATTTCTGCTGACAGAGTTTATAGCCATTTAGAAGAAAACTCATTTATGGCAGTAGAACAAAAGAGCAATAAAAGAAAGTTATATGTAACAAAGGATCATTTGTTGTTAAATAAAGTCATAGTGGAAAACTGTAAAAGGGGGAAGAATCTAAGTATGGCATGGACTGACTACAGAAAATCATTTGATAGTATCCCTCATTCATGGATAAAAGAGTCCTATCAAATGTATAAGATACACTGTACACTGATCATCTACATTATAGTGACCATGAAACAGTGGCAGACCACTTTGCAATTAAGCCACGATAAAGGACAGATTATTATCCCAGGGATAAAAATTCAAAGGGGGGTATTCCAGGGTGACTCTCTGCCACTGTTGCTCTTCTGCCTTGCCTTTAACCCATTACACTGTATATTTAACAGCTTAGGCCATGGCTACAATTTGGCTCCTAGAAAACAACAAAGTCTAAAGACTTCTCATCTTCTGTTTGCTGATAATTTAAAACTGTAAAGCCCATCAGATGAGGAACTGAAAGCTACAGCTGCAGGTTGTCAAAACTTTCAGATGATATTAGAATGTCATTTGGCCTTGATAAATGTGCAAAAGCAACCCTTAAAGCAGAAAAACTGCAGCACCAGGAAAAAAAAAGTTTGGGACAAGACTGTGATATAAAAGAACTTGAGCAAGAGGGAGTGCATAAATACTTGGGAATTGATGAAGGCTCAGCAATAAAACATGAACAAATGTGAGTAAAACTAAGTAAGGAATATTTTAGAAGACTTAAATTAATCCTGAAAACAGCACCGACATCTAGGAACAAAATACAAGCAATAAACCAATTTGTTCTTCCTGTCCTAACTTACAGTTTTGGAGTGATTGATTGGCCCCAAAATGTGTTGGATAGATTAGATATTAAAACAAGAAGGATGCTTCATGCTCACCAAATGATGTATAAAAATCAGTGCATACCAAGATTATATATTCCTCGTTCCGAATTAGGGATGGGCCTCCTTGAAATTGATTACATGTACAGATCTGCAATTGTGGGACTTCACACATATCTGCTAACCTCAAAAGACCCAAACATAGTGAAAGTTTTGAAACATGAGGAGAAAAAAAATCTAAGATGACTTCCCTGCTTAATCTAGCAGAAGCATAGTCAAGCAGGAATGGAAATCAGACCAGAAGTAGAAAAAATCAGGCAGCAACTGAATGTGCCAAAAAACAAAAGAAAGAATATAAGGTGAAGGATCAGATGAAAAGGCAAGAAATGTTGAAAATGCATAAATATAGTTCCAAGTATAGAAAACTTCTGGAAGAACCTCATGTTGATCAGGAACGAACCCAGGAATGGTTAAGGAGAGGTGAATTCAAACCAAGAGATCAAGAGATGAAAGGTTAATATTGGCGGCTCAAGATAGTGGGCTACATACAAGCAGGTTTACAAAGTCCATTGAACATGTGGGAAAAACAGACAAATGTAGGTTTTGTAAAATCGAACTGGAAACAGTCGCACACCTCGTTGCTGGTTGTGAAATACTAATGGCAGAAGGACTGTATACTGAAAGGCACAATAACGTGGCAAGACTGTTGCACTGGAGATTGTGTAAACATTATGGCTCTGAAGTGGCTGAAAAGCACTGGAAACATGAGTCACAAAGCATCATAGAAAATTATGAAGTCTATATCACATAGAATCATCCATTACCAACAATTCAAAAGATAGATGCTAGAAAAATGGATATAGTGGTCCAGGAAAAGAAGACAAGAGAAGCATTGATCATTGAAATCACCACACCCAGTGACTACAGTGTCCTGCGCACAGAGACACAAAGTTATAAACTATCAGGATCTGCAAGCAGAAACGAGACCAATGTGGAAGAAAGAAACCCAAATAGTTCCAATAGTAGTAGGAGCAATGGGTCTTATAAAAAAAGAGTCTAAAATCTTATTTAGATACGCTACCAATACATGTAACTCCATAAGAACTGCAGAAGGAGTCACTACTGGGCACATTGTGGGTGCTGCAAAGATTACTTTTGGCTAACATCAAAGAGTGAAACAATACTAATTTCATGAACTTTAATCGTACTTTGACTTAGGAATGGGGTCAATTCCCATCATGGTATTAGAAACCCAAAAGACTTGGAGAAATAAAAAAAAGCAAAATACCTTATTAGCATGGACCTTATTAACAAGGACATAGGTAATATCCAAACTCTGGACCCAACCCAGTTCGGATTTGTAAAAGGTAGATCATGCCTGTTAAACATGGTTGCCTTCTTAAAGAAAGTCAACAAGATCATGGACGAGGGAAAGACAGTGCATACTGCCTATTTTGACCTAGCCAAGGCATGTGACATAATCCCCTACTCAAGTATTATATACAAACTCTACCAATTAGGAATTAACCTCTACATTACCAGATGGGTATCCAACTGGCTCACCAACTGGACACATACTGTAAAAGTGGGTGACTTCCCCAGTAGCATAAACCAATCACGAGTGGCGTACCACAGGTTTCTGTGTTGGGCCTCTGACTGTTTGGAATTTATTTCTCAGAAGTCCAGGCAAACTTGAATGGGCTGTAGCTGACCAAGTTCACTGACAATTGCAAATTGTGAGCAATAATTGAGTCTCCCAATGATATTAATGTACTACAAACAGGGTTAACACAGACAAATGATTGGTGACAAAGCCACGGATTAAAGCTAAATGAAAAGAAATGCATTACTATTCCTTTTGGGAAAGCTGATATGCCTGCTAATTACATTATAGACAACACCCTCCTAAGTGTAGACTCAGTGGTATGTGATCTGGTTACTCAAGTTGATAGCAACCTGAACTTTGACCACCATGTATCCACAGTAGCAAGGAAAGCCTTCTATGTGGCACTTCTTATAATTAAAGACATCACATCTAGATCTAAGAATGTTATAATTCCATTATACTCAGCCCTCATCAGACCAATATAACTGAGTACAATGCTCCCTTTTGCATGTTCCTCACCAGACACCTGTAACAACTGGGCAGACCACAGAGGTTTCCCACCAAGAAATGACAGGTTACATAAAACAAGTCTTATGTGGAAAGACTGAGTATTCTGTCTCCTACAGGTTGCTAAGGGGTGACCTGTGCCTGGCTTACAGAGCAGTCTCTGACCCAGCCCTGATGGAAATGTTACAAATTTGTAAATCAAACTGCATGAGGGTGACTCGCTTCAGGGATCTTAACCTAGCCTCTGACATGAACAGTTCATGCTGGAGAGATAGATATAGCTCCCAGAAACTGCCACTTCTCTGGAACAAGCTTCCAGTTCATGTTAAACAGAGCCCCTCCATGACCCTCTTCAAACACAACCTAGATCAATGGATGGGTGACCACAAATTTACTCCTAGGGTGATGCCCTTGTCCCTCTTGGCAGATGAAGTCATTATTAACTACTATAGACCCTTACCTCTGTGAACTTCACTCATCTAACCAATGACAATTGGAGCAACTCTGGATAAATATGACTAGGTTTGTAAAGGCTCTAGGGCCGTTAGAATTGAAATCTTCTATGAACCTATCAACTTATTAGAGTTAGAGGGCTGGATAAGGGAAATTCTGAAGAAGTAATGATAATTAGAGTAAAAGTTCTCTATAGGGAGGATAAAAAAAGAAAAATAGTTATTCATAAGGATGGGAAAGTAGAGAAAGAGACATTAAACATGTGTGAGCAAGAAACAAACATTATTATCTGTGATGTTAGATGGCCACATGTATTTCAGTTGTGTAATGACTTGATGTCAGATGTAAAATGGTGGTTACATGCAAGATATTTGTACAAAGATAATGAATGCAGATTTAATTGATGTGGGATAGGAAAAATATGGAAATTTGGTCAGTCCTAACAAGCATTTATAATTAGCAGTATTAGTAAAGAATTCAAGCATTGTGACTTTGAATTATGAAGAAGTTAAAGTGAGAACTATAACAGCAGATTCAAGGAATAAGAGAAGGCTTACAAGGTTAATATTCATATATGCAAGTATAAACACGAAGAAAAGGAAAGAATCATTTAAAGAGATGAATCAATGTGTGGTAATTAATATGGACATGATAATGTTAGGAGTTTTAATAAGTTTTCTCAGAAAATGGATAAATGGTATCGGGCATTGTAAAAAAGAGATCATTTACTTATGTCAGGATAACAAGAAAGGGAAAAGTGCTATATATTTTCTGAAGCATTATAAGAAATAGATGGGGGAAGGTAACTTAGCAGGTTTTACAGCTCACTTAGCCATTTCATCTATCATTGGTCATAGGATCATAGGATCACAACAAGTTACTAGGCTAATGGCCCTAGGACCCTTGCAAGCCTAGCCAAGTTATACACTTATTTCCACAATCAGCACCTATAGTCCCTGTCCAAGAGGGACACATGTGGAACCTCCAGGGTGAAATTAATGTTACCCATCCAATCATTTAGCATTTGAAGAAGGCCAATGAGATGCTTTGTCTGACATGAAGTTGGAGTCTGTTCCAAAAGTGTGGTAATCTTTGGAAGACAAAACTGTCCCTCCAGTAGGTTCTACTAATGCCACATACCCGGTTAAGGTCTTTAGAGTGAATAAACCGTGTACCATTTGACTTACAGAGATGCAGAATTTCCAGTAAAGCAGGGTCAGAGATTGCCTTGTATGCAAGGCAGAGATCACCTCTGAGTAGTTTGTAGGAAACAAAATAAAGTGGCAATGATTTCAGGTGATCCACATAGGACAGATGCTGAAAACCTTGAATTTTCCATGTGATGACCCTTTGTGGTCTTTCAAATTGTTGCAGGTACTTGGAAAGGTGCATACCAAAAGAGGCGTTGTACTCAATTATTGACCTGACAAGGGAAGACTGCAGGGAGGTTATAACTTATTTTTTTCTGGAAGTAATGCCCTTACTTATAAGATGAACCATGTAAAATTCCCTTCTTAACATTGTGAAGACATGGTCGTCAAAGGTAAAGTTGCTATCAATGTGTGTGCTCAGGTCTCTTACCACTGAGTGCATACTTAAGGTGTTACTATTGATGTGGCAGCTAGCAGGAACATCTCCTTTACCAAAAGGGATGATAATACATTTTTTTGCATTGAGTTTAAGGCCATGACTTTGGCACCAATCATTTGTTTGTGTAAGACCCTCTTGCAGGATGTTGACATCATTTGGGGATTCTATGACCGCTCCCAGTTTGTAGTCATCGGCAAACTTTGTCAGCCCCAGACCTTTAGTTTTTGCTTGTACTTCAGAGAAATAGATTCCAAGCAGTAGATGTCCCAAGACTGATCCCTGTGGAACACCACTGGTTACAGGTTTGCAGCTGGAGGTAGATTCCCCTATTTTGACCTGATGGGTTCTATCATTGGTAAGAATGTGGGAATACTAATGGACAGTAAGGATGTGAAAAGGTTAACGGTTTGAGATACCGATAATTGCATGCTAAAGGAAGAGATGATACAGATATGAATGGATCATATAACAATAAGACATTTTTGTAAATCATGGAGAGAATGCTGGGTGAGTAAAGAAGGGAAGTATAAGAAATTATACATAGAAATGAAAAAGGAGGTTTTACCAAACATTAAAGAAAGATATCAAAAACTGATTGTAGAATTTGATAAAATGATGGAAAACAGAATATAGAATATTTGAAGAAAGAAAGCAAGAGCTATTTTTGAAGAAAATAGAGAATTAAACTATTAGACAAAGCTATTGTCTTCAAAGCAAAAAAAAGAAGTTTCATATTTTTTTAGCAAAGAATATGAGAACAGAAGAAGCAATGATAAAGAAAATAAGTTAACAAAAATAAGGAAAGGTTAGTGAGATAGTATTTAATAATGGAGAAAGTAAAAACATAGTACTCATAGTTGCTTGCTATGCAAATGTGCAATTGGTATGTGAGCTGCACATAAGGGCAAGTGAGATATGATTCATAGATATAAGCTATGCTTATGTGCAATGGTAGCAAAATTGTACACAACCTCATAGGCAAATGGCTATATCCATGCATCCACAGCCCCAATTTCCCATTTTTTGCACATGGGGTCACGGTGTCACTTCATCTGTGACAATCATCTAGAACCAGGGTTTACACTGCCAGGTGGCCAGCCCTTCCACAGGCAAATGACTATATAATGAGATGTAAATTAGTAATGTGCACGAAAGATGTGACTAAACTTTGTTAATTGCATGTTACTCCACTGTGCTTATATGCAACGGTAGCAAAGTTGTATAGAACCTCCTAGGCAAGTGACCATATAATGAGATGTAAATTAGGAATGCATTCAAAAGATATGACTTCTTCTTCTTCTTCTTTCGGCTTTTTCCCGGTTAGGGGTCGCCACAGAGGATCACCTTGTCCGCACATTGAATGGCAGTGGAGTTTTACGGTGTCGAGTTGCCAGCCCGGCACCCAACCTTCCACAGAAGGCACACTCACACGCACACCTAGGGCCAATTTAGAGTGTCCAATCCACCTGCAGCATGTCTTTGGGATGTGGGAGAAAACCGGAGCACCCGGAGGAAACCCACGCGACCACAGGGAGGACATGCAGACTCCGCACAGAAGGCACCCCAGCCAAGGATCGAACCGGAGAACCTCTTGCTGTGAGGCGGCAATGCTAACCACTGCACCACCGTGGCCAACCCATTCAAAAGATATGACTAATCTATGTTAATTAGGTATTATTTCTACATTTTGCAATTCACAGTAGAAATTTGCTATACAAGGCCATGTTGCATACTTGCCTTATAAAAAAGTGAATCTGCAGATTACTTTTCAGTTGGCGAAAATGCATGATTTTGCTTCTAGCATGGCTATATCCTGTTTTGCTGTTTTGAGCTGCTTTTTTCCATAGTACTGCAACCAAATGTGTGAACAGGCAATAAATGGCCTCTGAGGAGGAGGAGGTCACTATACTAGCCATGGGAACCTTTCAAAGACAAACTAGAGACACACTGGGTATCTCACAAGCTTCTGCTTCTAGGATACTGCAGCACTTCCTTGGTAAACTCTTGGCCCATGTGCATGAGCATATCAAATTCCCAGTGTCACCATAGGACTAAGCCAGTCCACTGTGTGCCTTGTACAGAGCATAACATTTTCCTGAAGTACTTTGTGTGATAGCTTGCATCTATTATGATCCTCCTGGACCACAGAGGCAGGCATACCACAATAAGAACAGTTACAATTCCATTAACTGCCAAGAAGTACATGATGTACCTAGCTGTATCCACAATGTATTGGTCTAGCATCCAGGCAATAACCACAATTCCCACATATGACACACAAGTTCACTTTATCACCAGTTCCCGCATAGGTAGATACCCCATAGTCACCCACTAGGAAAGTGCCCTTAAGTAATTTGTTTGCCATTACTATTCTTCTAAATATTAATCAAAGCTTAATTTAGTAATCACCCTTCTTCGTGTGTCTCCCCTCCCTGTTATGTTTCCCAGGTGATGGAAACTATCCATTTGAGCCTGGCTAATGACAACACTCTGTTACCCACAGAGAACTGCAGAGGAATACTTTAATACTTCCCTTTAACAGACACAAATAGCTACTGAGTGACTGTTTTGCTTGCTGAAAGCTCATTTCTGCTACCTGGATGAATCGGGGGAGGGGTGGCCTTCAGTATAATCCTATTACTCTGTGCAGAATGTTCACTGCTTGTTGCATTTTGTAAAATATAATTATGGGTTGGTCTGGTGCATAGCTGCCACATGTTGTGACCAATCGGGGTAGTGCAATGTCCTTAATTGTTTGTTCCACCAGTGATGACAGCAATGGTGACTTGCTGACAGTGCAGCAGTTCAGGCAAAGTAGTGGCATGTAGTCCACAGCTATGGGTCATGACATCCACTATGTGACAGTGTAAAATTGCAAATATAAAACTTGGTGTATGTGATGCTACATGTGGGCTATATTAAACAATGCAAGATCAAGTCACACTGCATCAGACATTTCTCCATACCATGGACAAATGTATAGTATGTATGGCCACAGCCATCATCATTTGTACAAAATTCATGGGTGAGTGGCACAACTGATAGTTATACCAGCAGGAGGTGGGGGTGTTTGGAAAGTAGCCAGGGATGCAAAGTACTGTATACAGACAGACAGACACTTGCCTTTTTCTGTTGTGACATGCTGAAGAATTTGTATTGCTCTGGTAATGAAGTTAGTTCCAGCTGATAGTTCAAATCTCATTGAAGAGAAGCCATGAATATTTTTTTACATGATAAATATGATCATCCTTACTTTTTTGGCTTTATTCCAGCATGCATGGAATTACAGGCTGGTTGGGGTATATATTACAGTTTGCAAAGTTCTCATTGTGCATCATATTTGAATTTTATTGTGCACAATGTCCACTAATGATAGTGGTAGGATGGTTCCATAGATTGCGAGCAAGTGCTTGCATGCCGCCTTGAAAGTGAGTTCCTATAATGATGAGTTCTACTAGATACAGGAGAAGCTCTTGACATTGATGAAACATTATACAGAACCCAGAGATCCTACTATATGATGTGGAAATTCGACAATGCCTAACTGCCTTACTCTTGAGTGAATCCAAATCCATTCCTGCAGCATTTTGTTGAGACACATATGGTGCCCAGCCTAGTAATCCACCACTCAAGTGGACCCGGCCTTGGCTACATCTAGGATTGTCAACAATGTGTGCTTAATTGGTCTAACACAGCTAAAAGCATACATTTGAATAAAAACAAATAAAAGAAAGCATCCAAAGGAGATAAACACATTTACACACTAGGCACTTCTTCAGATCTATCCAACAAACAATAATCAAAGTGTTTAAAAACTTTTCAAAGAACGAATCAACCAATGAAATGTATGGAGTCAATGTATCAATCTGCAAGCTTTCAGTGCTGGTTTTAAAGGACTGCACCATTCAGTCCTGAAATTTTATCTGCTTGCAGAATAGCTATCCATTTAATTTCAGCAGCTACCATCAATACTGTCACCTCTCACATTATCTTCAATTAATTGCAACACCAAAAAACTAAGAGAATGACTATGGTGCAATGAAATGTGTTTGTAAGAGCATTAGACATACTGTATTTCCTAGATGTATATCATTAAGATGTTTAAAAATACATTCTTTAAAAAAATATCGATTCATCTTCCCAACATAAAATCCCAGATAAACCTTGCATGTCGCAAAATAAGCCAAGTTTTTAATCTTACAGTCTGCATAACATCTCAGAGTATATTTTTTATTAGAAATATGATGAACAAAACAATGTGTCTCAGATACAGAACTACAAGCCTTGCACATACAGCAAGGAAAAGTACCAAACCTATTTGATCTACAATTGTTCAAAGTCCTAGATCCATATCAAAGCTGTCTCTTAAGCGATAGGCTTTTCTTAAAACAGAATGCAGGTTTTTCATCCACTATACCCTTGATCTCATCATTTGGTAACAAAATTGGGCAGTTCCTTTTAATAATGCCACAGATCAAACTCACATCACTTTAATATGTCAGTGGTATTTTAATTATAGTATTCTGATCAGTGTCCACCAAAGAATCAGATATAGAGGAGCTACTGAAAACATCATTGCACCTACCAAAAGCAGGGTTTACCTTTAGAGGACCTCATTGTTGTCACTTCTTTATAAGGTTGTGATATTTCACTATGATAATAGCCTCTAATTACAAATTCTTTTTTAAGCACCTGTGAATCTGATAAAAAATCATGATCGCCTGTATGAAGCCTTGACATCCTCAAAAATTGCCCTTTAAGGACATTCTTATAAATATGCCCTGGGTGCATACTCCTTCAATGTAACAAACCATTCTTAAGACAATCTTTCCTAAAACGTCCTGTATCTATACTACCATTAGCATTAATCAAAGCTGAACATCTAAGAAGTCTATTGTATGCATAGACAAAGTCAACATAAATCTAAAAAAGGTTGCAGTGCTCTCCAAAAATTTAACAAAATATTTCAATAGATCAAGTGGACCATCCCACAACACAAAGATGTCATCTACAAAGTGTTTATAATATTTCAGATGGACAGAAAATGCATTGTGTTTCAAAACATGGTCTGCTTCCCATTTAGCCATAATTAAATTGACATAGCTGTTGGCACACAGAGTCCCCATCACTACACCTGTTTTCTGCAGGTAGAAACCACTGTTAAATATGAAAACATTATTCTCAAAGACAAGTTCCAATAAGGTGCAGATAAGGCCAATTTCTTTGCTGTCATACAAACCATTTCTATGCAGCAGTAATCAGACAGAATCTATCCCCAAATAATTAGGTATGACAGTGAAACATGCACAGACATCGAATGGCCATATAGCAGCCATTAACATGCTCAAGACCCTTAACACACTCAGAAAAAGTTAGTAAGAATTGTTCAGTATCCCTAAACACTGACAATGTCTTGTCAACCACAGGTCTCAATCTCTTGTCAACAAATATAGAAAGGGGTTCAGTAAACCAATCCCGACTTGAAACAATGGGCTGCAAAGGAGAATTAACTAAATATTTATGTACCTTTTGTAAACAATGCATAGAGGAAATCAGCAGTTCCTCCACAACCAAATAAAACATACATTTTTGTGTGTGTGTGATCTGGTCATAAAAAGAGCATATAATAATCCCATGTACTCTTTCTTAATCAGCCTATTAATGTCTGATCTAACTATTGATAAATACATCGTTGCATCACTTAAAAGCAATTCCATGTTATTAACATAGACTGACTTACCCATGACTACAATCCTGCCTCCTTTATTGGCTGGCTAGATCTGAATATAGGGATTGGTCTGCAATGCAAACAAGGCTGCCTGTTCACCATCAGACAAATTTTAAAACTTCTGAAAATATGGTCTGTTCAGTACTTTAAAACATCATTCTCACAAATTTTTAAAAAAGCTTTAAATAAAGTTGTTTTTCACAGGTGAGATAGACTCTCTGCAGCCCACCCCCCCCTAAAAAAAACTTACATATACACCAATTATGAGATCACCATACCTCTGTAAAAAAATATATATATATATAGAGAGAGAGAGAGAGAGCGCGAGCGAGCAAAGCTAGAGTTTTCAATGTGCGATTCCTTAAACCTTTTATAATAGAGTCCTTTAAGGACATCAAGTGTTTCAGCTATATGGCTTCTGAATGCCCATGACTTTTTATTTTTTAATCCTTTATGGACAGATTCAGACTAACAAAGCCAAACACCACTAGCAATGTTCATACAAGTTAAAGCCTTTTTATAACCTCACCAACATAGCACAAGTAAATAGTGTGGCTATAATCTAGAAACACAGGGTCTTTAAACCCAGCTGATGTCCATAACCATTAAGGTGTCTGCAGAAATCCCAATTAACTACTAAACCAAAAAGTAAAATGGTCACACAGACAAACCAATTAGTAAAAACTATAAAAAAAAACTAACCAAGCTAGACTTTTTCACTGTGTGATACCTTAAACTTCCTGTAATAGAGGCCCATGGGATATAAACAAATGAGACTTTAAGGACATCAGGTTGACCATAATTTCTTACACTTTCCATCACAAGCATCAGTACCACACATGATAAGTGGCTGTCTTTCATGATTTGGTAGGAGCAGGATGTGTGTGAAAATGTCTGATCACTGGCAATGAGAAAAAATTATCATCTCACAATGCATGGCTTTAGTGGAGTTCTTGGCTGTGGCTTCTGCTGTGTGGAGTATGCCCTCACTGTCTCTGTGTGGTTTAACCATGTGGTCTTGTTTGCTTCATCATCTTGCCTTGTGATACACCTGGCCTGTCAGGGGCAGTGTCAGTGTGTGTGTGTGTGTGTGTGTGTGTGTGTGTGTGTGTGTGTGTGTGTGTGTGTGTGTGTGTGTGTGTGTGTGTGTGTGTGTGTGTGTGTGTGCGTGTGTGCGTGTGTGTGTGTCTGTACATGCATGCACGTGCACATGCAAAAAATAACATCAGTGATATTTACTAACTATTCTGGGTAGCAGTACAAAAACAGGAACTGTTAATCTTTCACAAATAATGCACAAAAATGCATCACCAAACAGCCAGGCCCTCAAAAGTGTTTGGGGAAATGCATCACAGAACAGCCAGGCCCTCAGAACTTCCGTGGGCCTGTTGACCCCACAGCCTAGGTTGTAAAAGTGGATTTTGGCACAGGCTTAGTAACTGTCTCTATCCTGAACTCCACCATATCTATAACCTTGTCTGCCCAGACATATGGAAAGAAAGTCAGTATAGCTTATATGTGGGGTTGGGGGATGGTATGACCATTAGTTGCACAGAAAGCAACTATAACATGTCGAGACACAGTGTGCTGTTTTGGAACAATAGTTTGGAATACATTACTGTGATCAATATTTGTCTTCACTTCCCTCATAGTGAAACATGAGACATGTATATAGGTGGCTATCTTTTGGGGAATAAGAAGGCATGATGTTCAAACACGTGACGGCAACAGGCTGAAATATTTACTGTGTCTGTTTGTTCCTTCAGTTCCATTCCAGTATGACATCAGAGTGGTACACAGGAGGCGGCTGTCTTTTGGGAGAAGGGGGGAAGAGGCATGCTGTATATATTTTTTACACTAGCCCCTTGAAATACACAGTTGTGGCGAATTGCGTCTCGACTTTCATCATGATCAAACATGAAAGGGATACACAGCAGGTGACTATCTTTTACTTGGGGGGGGGGGTAAGGAGACAGAAATTATTCCCATATCTGATTTATGTATTATCTCAATCATTTGTCCTTGCAATTTATTGTGAACTGTTATTCTGTAGTTCATAACTTATTTCTTTCTTGAAAGAAAGAGTGATTTTCTTCCCCTACTTGTCTGTTTTTTTTTCATGTCATCACTGGATCAAAAGTTTGAAAAAAGGTCTGAAATGCACTTTTGAGCATATGTATATAACCCCACTGTTTCTGTGGCCTAGTTGCCCCCAACCCCAACCCCCCTGGTTTAATTACATCAGTTGAGGTGTGTTGAAAGGATGTAGGGAAAGGCAAAGCTGGAGAGTAAGACTGAATTTCTTCCCTTAGTCATAATTTTTACTCAGGCCATCACTGGACTAAAATGCACCTTGGAGCATCAAGAACCCCATGGTTTCTGGGACTAGTGCCTCCCATACCCCATCTTAATTAATTTATTTCCTCCACAGTGATTACACTGCTGTCTTGGTTCATAGGTTCATAGGTAGGCACTAGGCTATTGGCCCAAGGGCCTAAGTAAGCCTAGCCAACAAGGTTCCCTGGCTTACACCACTCAAGAAAGTTAATTTCCTGTGCCCCTGCCGAGCACAGCCACAGAAGTGATCCTCGGGATGTATTTCCTATTTTCCATCCACTCATCAAGATTTTTCTTGAAGAGTGCTAATGAGGAACTTTGCTTGACATAGATGGGTAGCTTGTTCCAGAGTATAGGAAGTCTCTGGGACAAGAATCTATCCCTCCAGCATGTCCTGTTTATTGTGGTGTCAAGGTTTAGGTCCCTAGGGTGTGTAGCTCGGAGGGATTGTGATTTCTTTAGGTGTAGCATGTCCATCAGCTCTGGGTTTAACATAGCTTTATATGTTAGGCAGAGATCTCCTCGGAGTAGGCGATATGCTACAGAGTAAAGCTGGAGATTTTTGAGACTGTCAGTGTAGGGCATCTGTTTCAGGCCAGTAATCATCTTTGTGAGGTACTTCTGTGGCCTTCCCAGCTGCTGCAGATGTCTTATAAGATACATTCCAAAAGAGGTGTTGTACTCTGTAATGACTCTAATGAGTGCCGAGTAGAGGGGAACAATTACCTCTTTTTTCCCTGGATGAGAACCGTTTTGTGATGAGGTGTGCCACGTAGAAGGATTTCTTGACTACTGTGGCGATGTGATTATCAAAGGAGAGACTACTGTCCACTTGGGTCCCAAGGTCTCTTATCACACATTTGGCATTAAGCTGACTGCCATTTATGTGGTAATTCATGACTACAGAGTTTTTACCAAAGGGGATGACAATGCACTTTTTGGGATTGAGCTTAAGTCAATGCCTCTGACACCAGGCGTCTGTCTCAGTGAGGCCCTTCTGTAGGATGTCCACATCATTTGGGGACTCAACTATGGCTCCTAGTTTGCAGTCATCTGCAAACTTCATTAGCCAGAGGCCTTCTGTGTTAGCCTGTACTTCAGAGAATTAGATACCAAACAGGAGAGGTCCCAGGACTGAACCCTGTGGTACTCCACTTGTCACTGGTTTCAAGTCAGATTTGGAGTCTGCAACTTTTACAGTGTGGCTTCTGTCAGTGAGCCAATTTGCAACCCATCTTGAGATGTAAGGATTTATACCTAGTTTAGTGAGTTTAGCTATAATTCCAGAATGGTGGATGGTGTTGAAAGCCTTGGCTAGGTCAGGATAGGCTGTGTGAACCACCTAATCCTTGTCTATGGCTTTGGTGACTGCCTCAAAGAAGTCAATCAGGTTCAGAAGGCATGATCTGCCTTTCACAAACCCGAACTGGGTGGGGTCCAGATTTTGGAAGTTACCAATGTCTTTCTTTATGAATCCCATGATGATACGTTCCATGGCCTTGCAGACCAGGCTCATCAGGCTAATAGGGTGATAGTTCCCAGGATCAGTGGTGGCTCCCCCTTTGTGGAGTGGGATAACTGTTGCAGTGCGCCATTCAGTGGGCACAAAGCCTGACATGAAACTATGATTGAACATGGTGCTTAGGTGGGGAGCCAGTTCGTTCTGAAGTTCATGCAAGATGCAGCCTTGAATGTTGTCCAGTCCCATGGATGCTGAGTTTTTGGTTTTAGAGAGCAGCTTTTACCTGCATAGATGTGATTACAGGGACTCTGCATTCTTCCTGTATAGATACGGGCCCTTTAGGCGGTGAGAGAGGTGTAAAGTTAGCACTGAATCTATCTGACAGGATGTTGGCAATATCAGTTGGTTCTGTAATTTTCATGCTGTTGTGCTGTAACTCAGAGCAGATCTGTGTGTTGCCATTGAGATTCTTGACATAGCTATAGAATGCTTTGTGGTTGTCCTTAGAATCAGTGGCAATTTTGTTTTCATAGCTAGCTTTATAACGGATCTCAGCTTCTTACTGAGGCTGACCAAGGAGCTCCTCCACTCATGGGATTTTACTCTCTTTTGAAACAGTTTCTTCCTTCTGTTGTAGAGTTTGTTTATAGCATGGGACCACCAGATTGGCTTCTCTTTTTTGGAGGATAGCGTCTTGGTTCTGTTTGGAATAGCACGATCCATGCACTCGTGTAAGTGCTTATAGAGTGCATTTGTGTAGGATTCAGCAGTCATAACTGAATTGTCCATCTGCATGGGTGTCATGAAGTTCATCACTTCTGTCTTAAGAAGCATGAAGTTGGCTTTGGAGAAATTGTTTATCGTGGTTTCCTTAATGGTGGGTGGGAGGTGGGTGTGGATATCTAGGGTGATTAGCTTATGGTAGGATCTGACCAATGAAGAGTTGACTTCAGGTGTGGAACAATGGTCACTCATGTTGGTAATAACTTGGTCTAGGATATTGCTGCCCAAGGTGGGGGTGTGGATAAGTTGATCCAGGGCACTGGAATTTATGAATTCCAGAAAGCGTTGAGTGAAGGAATTGGTACATGAGTATTTTTCTCAGTTAATGGTGGGGTAGTTGAAATCGACCATTATTAGGGTGTTTGGATGAGCCCTAATATTTTCCAGTATATCAAGAAAAGAGGAGTGGGAATCCTGGGCCATGGTGGGGGATCTGTAGCAAGCTAAAATTTGGATTGTAGTTTTGCCCAGAGTTAGTTGCACTTGGATAACCTCGGATGTATTATGCTGCACAACTAGCCTGGAGGTGTGGATATCCTTAATGAATATGGACACACCTCCACCTTTGGTGTTCTGGTCCAGGTTAGATGGCCGAAAAGTGTGGTATGAGTTATAGCCTAGTAATGCAGGGGTACTCTCTAGAGCCTTGAACCAGGTCTCAGTCATTGCACAGATATCAATATTCTCCATTTTAAGGAGTGCCTCGAGTGAGTGCATTTTGAGATTTAGACTTCTAGCATTAAGTAGCATTACCCTCAGTTTTTGCTTGCCTGTTCCTGTTATGGTGGTGAATTTGTCATTTGAACCTTGCCTAAAAAAGGAACTATAGGGGCAGCAAGACCCTTAGCCAGAATCTGGAATCCCAGGGGCGACAGGTGCATACCATCTCTGGCAAAGCATTGTGGTTTGTCGACTGTCGTCCCAGGCAGACAGATAATGGATCCTCTTAGAATGACACCAGAAGCTTAGCCAATTGTTGAAGTCAATCATTTTGTCCTTGTACTGCGGTATCATTCTGGGTGATGGCAGGATACAGCTCAGGGCTAGGGCCATACCTGCCTGGGCTACAAGATCAGAGAGCTCTTCCATGTCTCTTTTCATGTAGTCCAGGGAGCTATGTCTCAGGTCGTTCACACCAACATGGACAATGACAGAGACATATTTGCACTTGTTGTGGAGTGACCTGATTGCGTGGGTTATGTGGCGGATCCTGGCACCTGAAAGGTAGCTGACAGTAACCTTCTCCTTGTTTAGCCTGGTGAGTGGGACATCAGTGTGCCTGACTATAGCATCACCTATGACTTGTGTGTTGGGTACGTTGTTTTGCCTTATCGGCTGTGGTTTATTGGCACACTGAGTCTGTGGGCTATGTGTCATCTGGGTTGTGTTCGGAGTTGGAAATTGCTTGCTTTTCTGCTTTGGAGGTCTCTATTGCTTGAGCAGATTATTACTGGGAGCCTTTGCAAATGTTTTTGTGTTTCTATGTGTGGATTTTGGTGGTGTATGTTTAGTGGGACTATGTGATGAATATGGTGTGGTGCAAGTGTTTACCTTCTCCTCTTGACTGTCAAGTTCAGTCTTGGTTGGAGAGAGCTTTACCTCCAGTTTGGCTAGATAAGTGCATCTCTCACAGGTTGTGGTGTTGGGTGATAGGAGGAGAGGGTTGTCTGTGTACATGAGGCAATTGCTACATTGCCCCAAGATGCGCAGATTCATTAGATAGACAGGAGAGAACACTAGGAGCTGACCCTTGGACATGCCTGAATAAAAAACTACTTTTCTCTGGACAAGTGAGGAAAGTGAGTATAAGAGCTGTTTTCCTCTAAGCAAGTGAGGAAATTAAGTACAAAAACTGTTTTCCTCTAGGTAAAGAGGACGGTTGAGTGCTGTAGCAATTTGTAGCTTATTTAATGCATACAACAAGTTTTGAACAAGTGCTGAGCAGGAATAAGCAAATTCAAGTCCTAAAACTAAGAATCTGTAGCTGGATCTAGTGGTAGATAGGCTACCTAGTGCTTACCACTCCCACTGATAAGCTAGAAGGCTTCCCTCCAACACAGAAATGCTTGAGGGCTCAGAAGCTTACAAACAGTCTTGGATACAGCAAATCTGTATCCGGACTAGACTAGTTACAGGAAAGGTGGGAAACAAGTGCAAATGCAGGCTTTTAAGCCAGAAAGTTGAAAGAGATGGAAAAACTGCCCAAACGGCCAATAAGCTACAATTTCTGGGCCAGAAACCACTCTTGAGGTAGATAGGCTACCTAGTGCTTACCATTCCCACTGATAAGCTAGAAGGCTTCCCTCCAACACAGAAAGGCTTTGGGGGCTCAGAAGCTTACAAACAGTCCTGGTTACAGCAAATCTGTATGTGGACTAGACTAGTCACAGGAAAGGCAGGAAACAAGCTTAGAAAAATTTTTTTTTTTGAAAAGTGGAAAGAGAGAAAGAAACAGAAGATAATTCAAAATGAAGGACATACGTGGCTTGCCCTTCACAAATGTTCTCTCTGTATTAGGTAGAATGAGCTAGTGACAGTAGACTGGAACAGAGATGGGATAAAGCTGAACAGATGGGACTGGTAAGAGTGTCTGAAATCAAAATATGATCTCACTGTACATGGTTGAGTGATCAAATAAGATAGCCACGGGAGGAGTGTTCAAACACAAATTTACAGGAGGGGCAGGCAATTTCAAAGCCACCAAGAAAACTAACTGCAGAGAGAGACCACAGTATTCTATGAAACAATTAAATAGTAAAATAAATAACTACAGAGAGACACAGACCACAATATTCAATGAAACAATTAAAGAGACAAAAAAATAAAATGCATCTGGTCATCTGGAGTGCATTGAAATAATGCAGGAAAAAGGTGTAGAGTAAGACAAATTGAAGGGAAAATAGAAAAAAAAATAATTTGAATGATGTGGGGAGGCCAGGATGTGGGGGTAGTGGACACTAGACAATGTGTGCAAGGGAGGCAGTGGGGGTGCCATGGAGCAGTTTTTCCTAGGGCAACATTTCATCTAATGCTGGTCCTGAGTCAAATGCATGGTTAGGGCAAGAAAGTTAATTTCTGAATGATGTAATGTCTGAAACTCAAATGTTTGTCATTATTAAGTGACACCAATCTTCAACACATATGCCAGAAAACTAATAATTTTGCAAGGAAGAGACCAAAAATATAAGGCACAAACTAGGACAGTTAAGAAATATGCAGCTAAGTTGCTAAGCTCTTGCATTACCTCACAAACTGGGTCAAATCCAAAATCAGACAGAGACAGATTGCAAAATAAAATATTAGGCATATATACTTAGAAGAGTGCTAAAATAACAGGCATCCAACGTAAAACTTGCTGGTGGGTCCCAAAATGTTAACACTTGTATAGGTACTCCCTAGTTTACCCCAACCTCAACTAACTCTCCTCCAGTGACAGCACAGAAAGAAATTCTGCTTATACACATACATACACACACACACACACACACACACACACACACACACACACACACACACACACACGCACACACTCACAAACAATGGAATACTTTTTCATAAAATACATCGTCAACAGCCTGGAAGAGTAACAAGCTACAGCCAACAAGAATATTATCCCAGTTAACTTTGTAACTCGACTCTGAAGATTTAAAAAGATAAGCTTATGGAAAATACTCTTAGAGTGCAATATTTACAGAAATCTCTGGGCACTAAACTACTAGAATCCAGAGAGGGAAGGAAAAAGCTGTCTTCTAACAGTCCTAGCATGCTGGGAAAACACATAGGCATTCAGCATGCCCCTTGTAATGTGCTTGCAGGAGTTAAAATAATGGCTTCATAGCAGATTCAGAAAGAGGTAGAATTTGACAATGTGTATCAAGCTGGCAGAGCACAAACAGCAAAAGTGACAAGTTATATGTCTAAATACTATAAGATTTCTATGGTCTTCTAAAAAAAAGAGCTAACTTTGTTTTATAAGCCATGCAGAAAAAGCTTGGTGCAGTGTCAGGCACAACGATTTGTGTTTACAGAGTTTCCATATGAAGCTATAATGCCCAGGAGAGCTTTTACTTGTTATTGAATGATGTTATTTTCCAAAGACAAAATTTACCTTTCTGTTTCTAACAAAGTTGAATTTTTTTTGTTTTGGAAATGCCACAGATGTTTAATAGTGCTACTTAAAGGAACATTGTGAACAAATTACAGCATTTTAGCAGCATCGATTGTCACTGTCATTTTTTTGCTGTTGTTGAATTGATGTTATCCAAGATTTCTGAAGGACATTTGAATTTTTTCCTCACTTCATTTGCCATTTGTTTACATTGAACATATGTGTGTATGTAAATATATATATATATATATATATATATATATATATATATATATATATATATATATATAAAATGTGTGTGTGCATGTATATACATATATATGTATATATCACTGGTATATCTGCATGTGGGACTGTTCAGTTAGCATTAAGAAATCCAAATTCTCTTTAGTTAAGGATGCATATGAAGGAAAGAATAGTACAGTATTAGAGCTATTTTAAGCCTGGCCAAGCTTACGCCAAACATATCAAAATATTACTGATATATGTCAATGGGTCTACTTTGGATGTTCGAAGTTTCAAAACTTCAAACTTCATATGGTCAAGACCATAAGATCAAAGTTTTGAAACTTCGAACAGTTTAAATGGAGATCGCCATACAGTACAGAATGGGAAATTTACCTTTTCACTGTGGTGCAATCTTGGAGTTAGTATATTTAATTACTAGGGGAGCTTGCCCGCTGCATAATCATAAAAAAAAGTTTTTATTTTTTTTTATTGAAGTTTCGAATTTTCAAAACTTCAATGTTATGGTCTCGACCATATGATGTTCAAGTTTTGAAAGTTCAAGCTGACAAAGTAGATCCATGTCAATACCTCAAGGAATTTTATGGTTACAATATAGGCAAGTGTTCACAGGCTGCTCCTGTTCATTAGGGACATATGTACCAAACCAGGAGTAAATTTGCGATTTCCCATCCATTCGTCCAAGTTCCTTTAGAATGTGGTTAGCAATGAGCTTGCTTCACATGGATAGAAAGCCTGTTTTAGAGAAGGGGTAATCTTTGAGACACATACCTGTTTATCCAACATATCCTTTTTATGTCACAGACAATGTTTATGTCCTTAGAAGAGTATTCATAATGCTTTTTGTCTTGTGCCCTATCAGTGAGCCACCTGGCTACCCATTATGTTACAAATGGGTTTTTGGCTAATTTTGTAAGTTTATCTACAATGCCCAAGTGAGGTACTGTGCTTCATGCCTTGGCCAGATCAAGGTAGGCAGTGGAAAAGTGGAAAATCTCCAGGGTTAGATGACCTTCTGAATGAGTTTGACAACGTTTTTGCTGACCAGCTGGTACTATATTTCTGTCACTTATTTCTTTTCAGAATACCAGAAATGGCAGTTCCTAAATCAATACAACAGGCCAATTTAATATTATTAAATAAAGATGGAAATAATAAATTGGATGAATTATTAATTTCAAGCTATATACTAATCTGTGTCTTAAACTTAGGTTACTGAATACTGACTAATGTAGTAAATCAAAAATTAGTTAGTAGTTTAGATAGTATTTAGTACTGATGACAATATGGATTTTGTCCTATCAGATTTATAATGACAGACGTGAGGTGGATTCAATCTCCAGTATATTTTTCATGGGATTATAAAGTAGAAAATAGGGTTTATGTCAGTCTGGTCTTAACTGACACTAGTAAGGCTTCTGATTTACTCAGTAGGACTTATATCTTCCCCAATTTGGAGTATAATAGATTTGTTGTGCACCATATTATTACAATTACAAATTTATATGGCAGTACTCAGTTGCTGCTGTAACAAGTCATTTATTATCTGGGAAAGTCCGACTTGGAACAAAGCCAATTTTCAGTGGAGGCTCAGGGAGAAGCACTCCAGACATGTGTTTTTCTGACATGGGAGGAAACCAGAGCACCCAGGGGAAACTCACCTGAACACAGGGAGGACATGCAAACTTCGCACAAAAGGCACCCCAGGCGAGAATCGAACCAGAAACCACTTGCTGGGAGATGACAATGCTACCACTGCATCACTCCACCATCCAGTAAAGAGGACGTCTGTTTTTATAACCATAACTAAGAGGGTGCAAGAGTTTTCTTCTGACTGCTACTCCATTTTCTTCGGCACTAAACTCTTTGCTTTATGTTTTTGAATACAGATTGCAGCTTAGTGAGAGTATGTACAGTGTTTGTGGCCCATCAGGTAGCACATTTGCCTTTGGTGCTGGAAAATCAGATGACTGAGGGTTCCATTTCCACACCAGGTACTTGGATTCATTTTCTCAATACTGACACTGTAGTGCAGCATAAAGAGTGTGCCATCCTTCAGACGAGATCTTAAACCAAGGCCTCATCTGCCTGAGTTTGTGGTAGCTTAAGTGGATATTAAAGATCCCACAGCATCTATCAAAAAGAGTAAAAGTTCCCTGATGCTATGACAAAATTTCCCCTAGTCAGTATGAATGCCACCTTGTTTCTGTTCTGGAAAGTGGTTACAACCTGAGTGGCACTAAACCCATCAACAAAGTATAAATAGATAAAAAAGTATACATAATTAAAAATGTACAGTGCTACATATACTGGTGATATATTAATTATTTTCCTATCCATGAACAATATAATCTTCTATTATCTGATGCTTTGGATAGAACTCAAAAAGCAATGAGTTTGGAAACTAACAAAAAAAGTAGCCCTGGGGATGAACACAGGAAGTCCATCAGCAGATATTAATGATTATATACCCAAAACAAGTCGTATGAAGTTTTTAGAGTTGTCTCTGACAAGTTCATGCTGTCGGATGCAACTGTATAGAGTATTATAAGAAGGAGAATGTTCATTTGGAGTGAATGAAGGAATCTTGTGAATGCTTTAAATGCCTTCATATTACCTATTATATTATTTCAGTTTAATTTCTCCAAATGTCTTGGGATTCTAATGCCAGTACAGAAATATACACCATTCCTAAGTCAGCGTACAATTAGAGTTAATGAAATTAGTATCCTCTCACTGTTTGACGTTAGCTTATAGTGCTTTTCTCAGCACATGCAAGGTGCCCAGAATTGCCCCCTTCCGTAGTTTGAGGTTATGGGTATTAGTAGCATATTTAAGCATGATTGTAAATTTATTTTTATTATATCTGTTGCTCCCACTGTTGTTTGAACTGTCTGGGTATCTTTCTTTTACATTGTTCTCATTTCTGTTTACAAATAATGGTAGTTTAAGAATTTGTCTCTCTCTCTTTATGGAAAACACTATAATCAGCGGGTGTAGCAAATTCAATGATCAACACTACTTTTGTCTTTTTTCATGGGCTACTATATCCAGTTTTCTCCAATCTATGTTTTCATCTGTTGATAATTTGTGATCCTATGAGAGATAAATTTCATCATTTTCTGTAATGTTTTGTGGTTTATGTTTCCAATGCTTCCCGGCTACCTCTGTATTGTAGTGCTTGCTCAATCTCCAATGCAGCAGTCTTGCCATTTTATTGTGCCCTTCAGTATCCAGGGCCCTCTGTCATGAGTATATCATGCTTGGCAACAAAATGTGTAACTGTTTCCAGTTCTGTTTTACAGAACCTGCATTTGTCTGTTTCTCAAATGTTCTCAATGGACATTGTAAACAAACACATAGTCCACTCACCTGGGCTGCTATTATTAGCCTTTCATCTTTTGGTTTCATTTCACTTCCCCGTAACCATTCCCATTTCAGATCTTGATCAATATGAAGCTGTTCTGGGGGATCTCTGCACTTGTCACTATATTAGCTGATGTTCCATCTTTTTTTCTTCTCATCTGATCCTTTTCCTTTTATTTTTTCATTTTTTGGCACAGTCAGTTGCTGTCTCATTTTTGTCTACTTCTGCGTTGATTTCCAGTCCTGTT
This sequence comes from Protopterus annectens, assembly GCF_019279795.1. NCBI lineage: Eukaryota > Metazoa > Chordata > Ceratodontiformes > Protopteridae > Protopterus > Protopterus annectens. The sequence continues at coordinate 297,438,243 of NC_056740.1, forward strand.
TTATTTTAAAATGCTTCTGCTAAACTAAGCAAATATGTCATATTAGACTTCTTCTCCTTATGTTTTAAAACTTTCACTATGACTTGATCTGATGAGGTACAGCAGATATATATGCACTGCCACAATTGCAGATCTACACATAGTCAGTTTCAAGGAAGCCCGTATCTTCTTCTGAATGAGAAATATATAATCTTGGTATATGTGACAATAGATGGTACTGCCAGCCATGCCAGGTGAAGTAGGGCAGTTGATGTATGACTTGTGTCAGCACGGGTCTATATTACAACGTTGAACTAAAACAAGTTGGAATATTGTAATGTCAAACCCTAAAGTGGAAAATAGCAAAGCCATGGCACATAGGTTCATAGATAGATTCATAGATTAGTACTAAGCTAACTGCCCTTGCAAGCCATTTTAAGCCTAGCCAATTATCTGTTGTGAGACTCAAACCCTGCACCTTGTGTTTCTAAGGCAAACATCTTAACCATTAGGCCACCCTCCCATTCCCAGGGAAAAATATTGGTGGGCAGTTTGTGGGGCTTTGCTATTTCCTCCACTATGGTGTGATCTCAGAGTTGGTATATTTAAGTAGGGGGGTGTTGGAGGCACAGCCCCCCACATTGAGGGAGCAAGCCTCCCATTTCAGTTTAAGTTTAAAGTTAAGTTGTTTTTTTTTTTTGTCACTGAACAGCGTTTTTTTTTCCCTGGGAAAAAAATTGCTGTTCTGTGCTTTCGGTTTTGCTGGGTTTCTGACATAAGGGTTCGATATTACAACAATCGAACTTTTGTAAGTTCGACGTTATGATATAGACCCTGTCAGCACAGCTAGCTGGAATTTTGTAAATAATGATATGTCATTAGTATATCAAACTGATCTGTACAGATGTTTGTGCTGAAAATGTATTGTGAGCTTTGCTTGTGTTAATTGTGTCAAAATGTATCAACAGTGCACCCTGGTGAAATAAAGAGAAATGTACATGTATTATAGTATCTGAATTAAATGTATATGTTAATAGAGGACACTGGCATAGCGAATATTAAGCATGTGGCTTATTTTAAGAAAAATAAGGTAAATGTAAATGAGCTGTTAAAGCATTACATTTCACCCCACAGTGCTGAATGGGACTGGAGATGGTAGGTCTGGGACAGCCATTATCCGTTAGCTTTTGTAAAGAAGGGGGAACTGTTGTAAATGTTTCTGGCTCCTAGACACTGCCATAAAGGCTCCAAATGTATATTGTAGCAGTCTGTTTAAGTTCTGTCTCAAACCTAAAAAGGAAATATTGGGGGAAGCTAGAGTCAGGCACCCAGATGAGGTCATTCTGCTAGCCCTCTTGGAAATTATATTTTAGATATTACAAAGAGAAATCTCAGAAGACAGAGTATTCTGTTTGGGATCCTAATTATAAAGAATGCTCACTTATTTCATCTTTCCTTACCAAAATAAGTTATTAGGGAAGAGTAAATTCTTCTAGATTCAGTCAGGAATATAGTGAAGCTTAGTTTAGAGAATGTTTTTCTTTATTTGTATGAGTCTGTTCATCAATGTTGTTTTCAATACTTCTGTGATTTGAACTCTGTGTGTGGTTTACTGTAAATATATATTTAGTATCTTCTTGTTACTTTATTATTTATTATTACATTTATTTAAACTTATATTTGTGCCTGGTCCTCTTTAGAAAATATTAAGCTTTGAGAGTGCTTATATTTATTTGGTGATGCTGTGTGGGCCACTCCAGAAGACCTAGCCATCTTGGTGAACTACTACCACTTGTATAAGTATTAGTATTACTTAGTATAATTGGACACCCTTTGTTAAGGGTCTTAGAGTAGCTGATTGTGGAATGTCTGGTGGCAGTGAAACCTTATAGTCTGGACAGAAGGGGCATAGCTAGTAAACTTGTGTCAGCTTTTCCTAGGTGTATGTGTGTGTGTGTGTGTGTGTGTGTGTGTGTGTGTGTGTGTGTGTGTGTGTGTGTGTGTGTGTGTGTTGTGTGTGTGTGTGTGTGTGTGTGTGTGTGTGTGCGTGTATCATCTACTTGGGGCAGGGACACAAAGCACTGGGTTTACAGAGAGGGTGCTGGAGGACTTGGCTTAGACACTCAGCTGAGGGTCTAACCCTACAGATGTACCAGTGTGCAGTCTTATTGTGGATCTGAAGGGAGACATCCAGACCCCAGGTTTAGTGTGTTCCCTGTGTGCTCTTAAGGAAACTTGTACTTGATGCAGAGAGGTCTGCATCTGGAAATACAGAGTGTATCCATTTGTATTTCAGGTGCACGTCTCTCCAGTGTCAGTGGTGAGGATTCAGGCTCCTTGCCTAATGGCCCAGCATGGGGAGCACACATATTGGTGCCCATCACATATTGGTAGCAGTGGTGGGATCATCACACACTGACATATTGTTGACCGGTGGTGTGAATATTGAATTCCTGTGGCCTGTAAGCAGTGGTCACCAAAGAAGGTGTTTGTACTCTTAAGCAGCCACAAAGTAGACTTTCAGAGTTTCATATCACAATAGGTTCATAGGTGTGTACTAGGCTAATGGCCCTGGAGCCTTTAAAAGCTTAGTCCATAGGTTTACCCTGGCATCATGCCACCCAACCTTAGTTCCTAGTGCTTCTGTTGAGCAGAGCCACTGGAGTGATCCCCAGGGTGAATCTTATTTATTTACGTTTTGTTAGCTTAGTTAGTCAGGGAGAGCAGGCAAGGATGTCAGTAGAGGATTACGGCAAGCTGACAAGGAACCAGTTGGCTGTGCTGTTCCAAGCCAAAGGACTGCTGTATGTCAACCAGACAAAAATGCTAATGATTGCAGCCTTAACCACAGCTGCAGCACAGACCAGCAACCAGGAGCATAACCAGTTTGGTGATCAGAATTTGCAGCTCTCAGAAACAGGACAGTTCAACTTTTCCTTAGAGAGGTTAAAAATCTATCTGGAGTTAGAGACTTAAACTGGAGGCCAAATATTTGGAGTTAGAATCAGCAGAGAGAATGCAGAATTTGGAGGCCAAAGAAAATGACAGTCAGAGGCAACATGAAAAGGAAATGCTGACTCTTCTCTAGGATCATGGAGGTAATGGGGAAGGGAGTAACCATACCCCAGAAGTAATAAAGGTCAGTAAATTCCTTCCTCAGTACCAAGAAGGTAATGATATTGATAGTTTTATTCATATATTTGAAAAAGTATGCAAATAGTATAATGTTGACCAAGGGCTCTGGGTATGGTTCCTATCCTCCTTACAACTTGGTAAAGCTGTAACTGCTGTTTCTAAACTTCTGATACTGATTGCTTAAATTGTAATACAGTTAAAAATTGCTTATTGGAATGTTTTTAGTTATCACCTGACGTTTACAGAAAAATGTTTTGTGAGCATAGATGCAAGGCAGATGAAAGTGTATGTGATTATATTGCTGAAATAAGCACTTATTTTCCTAGATGGGTGATTGGGTGTCATACCACATTTCAAGGGCTGGCAGACCTTTTGGTGAGTTAAGCAAGCCCTTAACACTTTGCCTGAGGACGTGAGAATCTGGTTGGCAGACAGGGAATGTAACTCTGCAGATGAGTTGGGGGGGAAAAAGGAGACATATACCTAGCAAGCAGGGTATCACTGTACAAGAAAGGGATACCCAGTGATGCACATGGATATAAGGGAACCCATGGTGGCAGTCTAAACTGCCCCAGTAGAGTTTGCCAGTAACAGGGGAAGCCACTTTGTCAGGTACCCAACCAGGATCAAGGGTTAAATGTTTTAAATGTAACTAGTGGGGCCATGTAGCATATAGCTGTCTACAGAGCCAAGGTGGGGAGCAAACGGTAGAGGAGCCAGCAAGTGGAAATAACAGAATGCCAGTGGTAATTTGTCTGAAGACAATGGGGTACCAAACTACCAGCAGAGTTTATATCTGATCTTGGTGGAAGGGAAAAAGGCCACTGTCAAGAGAGACACAGCCTCTGATATAACCACTGTGAAGCCTGCAGTGGTTAAAGAGGAGCAGTACTTGCCTGGGCAGTCCATTCCAGTCACCGCTTTAGGAGGGATCCCATTCCAAATGCCTTTGGCCAAGGTTCATTTGACTGGGAGAGTGGACAAGGAAGCAAGAAAGTAGGTGTGTTTGAGGATATCCCTGCAGATGTCTTGATAGGGAATGAGTCTGATAATGTAGTACCTTTTGTGCATGCAGTGACGCACAGTCAGGCTTAGAGGCAGGCATGTGGGTTTGGTAGCCTGGGGAGACCCAAAGAGACCATACACTGGAAGCCAGGAATGGTGATGTGGCTACTTCAAGGAGGCAGCTACCCTGTAGAAGTAAGTCTGAAGGTGACCCACAGCTGATGTTGGATACTGATATTCCCTTAGCAAGAGAATTGCAAGGGCACAGGTGAGTAGTAGCAGTACCCAGGCTGACAGTGAGGCACCGCTGTCAGAGGATATCAGACTTCCTGTGGAGGGGGAGCTGGGAAGAGTTACAAAGAGAGAGTTGAGACAGGCTTACCCTCTCAGACCCTACATTACAAGGCCTGAGGGAGGTAGCTAGGGAAGCATGTGACTCTCAAGGAAAACGAGATTCTGTATACTGGAATAAAGGGTTACTGCATAGAGAGTGGAGCCCTGATGAAGGGCTAGAAGGTGAGGTTATACAGCAGTTGGTAGTGCCCAGAGCCTACCGTCTGGAACTTCTAGCCATATCCCATGACATTACCTTTGCAGGTCATATAGGCATAAAGCATACCAAGAGACATATTATGCAAAACTTTTATTTGCCTGGGATTGCCAGGGATGTAACAGGGTACTGCAAGACCTGTTATCAGTGCCAAAAAGTAAGCAAGGCAGGAGACAAGGTCAAAGCTCCTTTTATGCCTTGGCCTGTGATTGAGGAACTGTTTCAGAGGGTAGCTATGGAAATTGTGGGGCCTCTGAGTACCCCAAGTTCCACAGGGAAGAAATATATCCTAGTGGTAGTAGATTATGCTACTAGATACCCTGAGGTGGTAGCTCTGTCCTTCACTGAGGCAGAAAAGGTGGCAAATGTTTTGCTAGAGATTTTCAGCAGGGTAGGTTTCTCAAGGGAAATACTGACTGACAGACAGAGGTACCAATTTGCTGGCTTGTCTGTGGGAGTGCTGTGGGGTGAAGCACCGAAAGGCAACCCCCTACCACCCCCAGCCCAGACTAATGGTCTTGTGGAGAGGTTAAACTCTCCGCTAAAACATGCTATGGGCATTTGCCAACCAGTTTAAGAGGAAGTGGGACAAATATTTGCCCCATCTATTGTCTGCTTACAGAGTTCCCCGGGAATCCACAGGTTTTTTACCCTTTGAGTTGTTGTATGGGCATAGGGTGAGGGAGCCTTTAGATTTGATTCATGATGAGTGAGAGGGTAAGTCTGACTCCCACAAAGAGTCTGTTGTGACATATATCCTAAATTTAGGATGATGCTTAGGGAGCTCATGGGCTTGGCCCATGAGGACCTGGAAGGAACCCAACAGCAGAAAAAGGTCTGGCATGACAGGAATGCTCAAGCCAGAGAGTATGCTGTGGGGCAGCAGGTGATGGTTCTTATTCCTGTCAGACACAATAAACTGCAGGCAGCTTGGGAGGGAGCCTTCAATGTGGTAAGGAAGTTCAGTGATGTTAATTACATGGCAGAAGTGCTACGCAGGAGGCAGGGATACAAACTTTACTATGTTAACATGATGAAGCCTTACCATGACAGGGAGGCCCTTGTGCTGAGTATTTACAGTAGATGGAAGGAGGAGCCTGAGGGGGATCTGGTGACTGATCTCCTCAGTGAGGCTCGGACTGACACCTCAGTGGGACGGGTAACAATGCTCCAGTGGCTATCCCCTGCCTAGGTTTGAGAAATCTAAACATTGTTACAGGAGTTTAGGGATATGTTCACTGAGAAACCAGGGTGCACCCACCTGGTGCAGCACTATGTGGTTACAGGGCCCCAAAGACCCATAAAACAGGCCCCTTACTGGGTGCCTGAGTGAGTCAGACAGACTCTGAGGGAGGAGATACAGCAGATGTTGGAACTGGGAGTAATCCAGGAGTCCAGCAGTTTCTGGGCATCCCCAGTGGTGCTGGTACCAAAGAAGGATGGCAGCTCCAGGTTCTGTGTAGACTACAGGAAACTAAACAGTTGCAGAGAGTCAGATGCTTACCCCATGCCTTGAACAGATGAAGCCTTAGAGCAGCTGGGTGGGGCTAAGTATCTGACCACTATTGATCTTACCAAGGGCTACTGGCAGGTGCCCTTGACTCCCAATGCTAGAGAGAAGTCAGCCTTTCTGACTCCTTTTGGCTTGCATGAGTTCATGAAGATGTCCTTTGGGATGAAAAAATTCTGAGTAACTTTCCAAAGGCTGGTAGATTGTATCCTAGCAGGAGTAAGATATTATGTCCTTGCTTACCTGGATGATATTGCCATCTACAGCCATTCCTGGCAAGAGCACCTTCAGCATGTCAGGGAGGTGCTGAGCAGACTGCAGAGGGCAGGGTTGACCATTAAGTCCAGTAAGTGTAAGGTGGGTATGGCAGAGGTCTCCTACCTGGGACATCGAGTGGGGACTGGTAAGATCAGGCCAGAACCTGCCAAAGTGGAAGCCATTCAAGCATAGCCTGCCCTGTTGCCAAAAAGCTAGTGGGGGCATTTTTAGGGACAGCGGGGTACTATAGAAAGTTTGTCCCCAATTATAGTAGCATACTTAGTCCTCTCACAGACCTGACAAGTCAAAACAGGCCGGATAAGGTAGTATGGGCCCCAGCATGTGAGCAGGCATTCCAGAAGATTAAAGGAGCTTTGGGAGGACACCCTGTGTTAGCCAGTCCAGATTACGTCAAATAATTTGTTGTGCAGGTAGATGCTTCAGACCATGGGGTGGCGGCTGTACTTAGTCAGATTGCTTCAGAGGGAGAAGAGCACCCAGTGGTTTATCTCAGCCATAGACTCCAACCCAGGGAGGAATGTTATGCAGCCATAGAAAATGAATGTCTAGCCATAGTATGGGCACTGCAGAAACTTCAGCCTTATCTGTATGGAAGGAAATTTACTATAGTTACACATCACAATCCCTTAACATGGCTACACAGAGCCAGCCAGCAAAATGCCAAGTTATTAATGTGGAGCTTAGAATTGCAGGCATATGACATGACAGTACAACACCATAGTGGGATCAGCAATGCCAACGCAGATGGGCTTTCAAGACAGGGAATGGGGTAACATATTCCCAGATAGGCTTATTTATCGCAAGTCACTTTTCTCAAGGGTCACTTGAAAAACTTGCTTGATTCTTCGGGAGGAAGGGTGATGATAGGAGGTACTGCCAGCCATCCCAGGAGAAGTAGGGCAGTGGATGTATGACTTCTGCCAAAACAGCTAGCTAGAATTTTGTAAATAATTATATGTCATTAGTATGTCAAAATGATCTGTACACATGCTTGTGGTGAAAATTTATTTATGAGCTTTGCTTGTGTTAATTGTATTGAAATATATCAGCAGTGCACCCTGCTGAAATGAAAAGAAATGTACATGTATTATAGTATCTGAATTAAATGTATATGTTAATAGAGCACACTGGCACAATGAAGGTTAACCAGCTGGCTTATTTTAAGAAAAATAAAGGAAATGTAAATCAGCTGTTAAATCATTAAAATGACACTCCACCATGCTGAATGGGACTGGTGACAATAGGTCTGGGAGCAGCCATTATCTGTTAACTTTTGTAAAGAAGAGGGAGAAGTGTTGTAAAGGTGTTTAGCTCCTAGGCACTGCCATAAAAGCTCCAAATGATCAGATGAGGGCATTCTGCTAGCTCTCTTGGAAATTATATTTTAGATATTACAAAGAGTGTAAAATATTCTGTTTGGGAGCCTGACTAGAAAGACTGATAACATATTTTATCTTGCCTTGCCCAAGTAAATTATTAGGGAAGAGTACAGTCTTCTAGAGTCAGTCAGGAATATAGTGAAGCTTAGTTTAGAGATTGTTTTTCTTTATTTGTGCGGGTATGTCCATCAATGTTGTTTTCAATACTTCCTGTGATTTGAACTCTGTGTGGTTTAATGTAAATATGTATTAAGTAATTTCTTGTTCTTTTATTATTTAGTATTAAATATATTTAAACTTTTTATTGTGGCTGGTCCTTTTTAGAAAGTATTAAGCTTTAAGAGTACTTATATTTATTTGGTGACACTGTGTGGGCCACTCCAGAAGGCCTAGCTATCTTGATGAACAACTACCATTTGTATTAGTATTACTATTATCTAGTATAATTGGACACCCTTTGTTAAGGGCCTTAGAGTAGCTGATTGTGGGGTGTCTAGTGGCAGTGAATCTAACTTATAGTTTGGACAGATGGAGGTATAGCTAGTAAACGTGTGCCAGCCTTTCCTAGGTGTGTGTGCGTGTGTGTGTGTGTGTGTGTGTGTGTGTGTGTGTGTGTGTGTGTGTGTGTGTGTGTGTGTGTGTGTATGTGTGTGTGCATTTTAGTTGGAGTAATTGCATTTGAAAAAAAAAAAAAACACTGGACAGTGGGGCTCTAGATAGATCACTGTTGGGCTGGAGCTGTATAACACTAACATGGGCAGCAAAATCAAACTGTTCACTGATGGCACCAAAAATGAAGCAGTCGCTCAAGACAATGAGGATAGCTTACAGAATGATAACGTGCAGTTTTCTGTTTGAACAGGCAAGTGGGAAATGGGGCATGTGGTGAAAACTGGTGTTGTGCCATCTGGAAAGAGAATGAAGGGGTGACTTGCATATTAGGATAACATATCTAGAGCACAGAGAAAATAACTGTAAAGTGTAATGTCCTTAATGCACAACTACTTTGCAATGTAAGAAGAAGTGGCAGTAGTAAGGGCCAACATGATTCTAAAGTGCACTGCAGGGAGATGGGTTATGGAGGTGCAAATGATACCATTTATTCTGCTGTATGCTGATGAGGCTTATCTAGAATACGTCTGTTAAATTCTAGATGCCATAGTATGAGAAAGGTATTATGCTGATTGACAGCTTGCACTGGTGGTGGTTGAACTGTTACCAAACAGGCAAGCGGAATGAAAGACATGAAGTACAAATGAAGTGTGCTTACATAACTCAAGAAAAACAGAATAGAGGCATATAATGAGAACACATTACATCATCGTGGCAGGAAGGTGATTAATATGTTCAACAAGAAGGATTAGTGGAGGCTGAGGACATAGTCTTAGCAGGAGGCAAGAAGATTAAAACTAAATATCAGGAAGTGCTAATTCCAAGAGATGATTGTGATGCTTTGGAATGCACTACCAGAAGGGGTAGTGTTGTACAGATCTTCAGAAACATTTAAAAGTGATTGATAGCTGACTTTGTGGTACAGAGTGATGGCGTCCTGATTTAAACTCATGAGACCTGGGTTCAGTTGGTGGCCTTGGCTCCTAAAGAGTGAGCTGAGGGGGAGGACTGGAAAAAGAATAGCATTTTGCCATCTTGCCTATCCCTGGGGGATGGGTTCTTTGATTAGTGTGGTAGCTCTGTTAGCTAGTCAAGACCAAGAGGCCATGTAGCATTTATCACATTAATATTGTGGGACATACCAGCAGATGTTTGCAGAATGGCAAACACTACACACAAGGGGTAGGGATAGGTGTTCAGCATATAAAAAAATTGCTCTTCAGCAGTAGAATGACACCGCACTGGGAAGCTTCAGCCTTCTCTCTTGTCTGCCCCTGAATTACATCTGGTAGATTAATTAAGCTTTAGATGGACACCAGGGACAGCTGATGACCAGCTGTGAGGGGGGAGTCAGCATAACAAAAATGTATCAGCTTCAAAGGGTTAAATGTATGCAGTCATGTTCTCTCAGCATCAAATCAACATGTCATTGGAAAATAAATATGGGCTATTAAATCCACTCAAATCTTTCAGCCAGCACTTATTCAGCTGCCCTCCTTTAAAACTGTCCTAGCCTTTATTTTCTTGGTCTAGAGAACTAATCCAAATGGACCTTTTTCACACTCACATGGGCACACTGTCTAATTGTGAGAGCTGCTCAGTTACATAGTTAATTTGATTTGTGTTCTAGTCAAAAATTCTAAAATGTAACTGGCAATAAGATGGAGGAGACAGTAAAATAAATCTCTGTAATGCAAAATTCAATGCAAATCAAATGTGGTATGCACTGAAGTGGGGTGACTAAAAGGAAATGTCACACAGAGGAAGAAACTGTTAGGCTTTAATTATATTGGGTAGTGTAGGAATAATTTTGTGAGGAAGAAAAACTATGGGATGAGGACAGTTGTGTTTAGTTAACAAGCGTCTCTTTAGAAGGACTAATACAGCAAGCACTGTAGAATCTGCTGCTCAGTTCATTGTATAGATGTGTTTATTCCAAATTAAAATATAGCTGTAGTTAAATATGGTATAAAAGCCAGGGGGAAAATCTTTGTGTGAGTCAGGTGGCACTGTGTTCTTGCATGATTGGATCAACTTAACACCTTAGACCAACCATAGCACTAAACTTTTCTTTGCTCAAACATGAGGGACAAAGCTAAAGAATAATGTGTGGGGGGGGGGGGGGGGCAGGGGTACAAGAATTCTGGACAAGACCAAAAATAATGTGGAAGACAAAGTCCCAAAATATGGACAGATTTTCAATATTGCTCTTATAAATTTGAAAAGTTGCTAGAATAACAGGTTTGCATTGGTATGCACTTTCTGAAGGATAATGTCAAAAATTCAAATATCTATTATCATTTAATAACTTTAGTACTCAAAGATTTGCTCAAAAACCACAACATTTACACACAAGGGGATAATTGGCTAGGCTTAAAATGGCTGGCAAGAGCAGTTAGCTTAGTACTAACCTATGAACCTATGAACCTAAAAATATGAGACAAAAGTCTGGACTGTTGGGAGGTGGGGAAGGGGGCAATATTTAAATATTACTATAACGCAAATATAAATGCTAATAGATCTGCATGTTTTGCCTTAACTTGTTTCTTCTGAACTGTTGGAAGCATGAAATTCTAATGACTGTCATTTTGTCGGACTGTAATCTGCAGTGATTTACCACATGGGGAACATTCCTCAAGACCATGTTCCTCAAAATTCCACATTGAAAGGGCCTGTCATGCATTCTTGTTAAGAATTTTTTAACTGACATCCATTGTAAATAATACTGAATCATATTAATTCATCATAACACCTTTTTATAAGTAGCACATTTTAATCAGCCTATGACTTTCCTAGTTGAAGTTGTTATTAAGCTATTAAAAAGAGTGAAATCTCTCCATGCACCTTGGCTGTCCTATTCCACCTGTGACCATAACCCTGATGCACAAAAGGGATGCTGCATGGAAAAACTGGTTAAAATCTCAATCTCCCAGCCAGCTACTAACCTACAAATAATTTCAAACTTAACAAAAAAACAAGTCAAGAATGACAAAAAAACTATCTCAATCCACAAAATCACCAAAAAAAAAAAAAACAATCCTAAAAAATTCTGGGTGACCATTTACAAGATTCTTAAACTTGGTTCTCCTAGTATACTAAACCCTTGCCCGAATGACTCTCCCTTTGCAACCGCCACAAAGTTCAACTCCTACTTCATAGACTCCATAGTCACCCTAACTCAAAACCAACACAATGCAAATCAAACTCCACCTCTCTCACCCCCCCACAATAATGCTACTTTTTTTCTAAAGCCTGTCCCTCCCTCATTCATCCAATCTTTGCAGTCTAAGCTTAAACCCTGTTCCTCCTCAGCAGACAGTCTACCAACTGAATTCCTAAAACTTTGGTCTAACTCCATAGCCTACCCAATCTCCATACTGATAAATAGATCAATCCAAGAATCCATAGTCCCTTCCATCCGGAAACAATTCTATGTTATTATACTTCATAAAGGTGGAAACTCTACTGAACTCACAAACTACAGGTCATAGCTATACTGTCCCCTCTCTCAAAAACTGCTTACCCAAACAACTTCTAGATTATCTCCTACATGAAAATCTACTCTCCTCAAACCAACATGGATTTTGCCCATATCACTGCACAGCCACTGCTGTACTGTCATTCACTGATACCATCATAAAAGCCAGGGAAAACAATAACTTGGTATCCTCTCTCTTTTTTGACCTCGCCAAAGCCTTCGACACAGTCTTCCACCCTAAACTTCTCTCCAATATGTCTGTTCTTAGTTTCTCTAACCCTACTCTCAACTGGTTTTCCAGCTACCTTTTCAAGCAACAGCAGTCAGTTAAGTGGCTTTCTTCCTATTCCCGATTCCTCACAGTTAACACTGGGGTACCTCAAGGCTCCATCCTTGGACCTGTTCTCTTTAACATTTTTATAAACAACCTCCATTCATCTTGCCTTCAGTCCACACTTGTACAATACACCAATGACTGCACTATCATCTGCTCTTCTGACAATCTGCCACACCTCCAATCCACCACCCAACTACATTCCTAAAACTCTCCTAAATTCCTGTAACGATATTTTAAATCTGAAAGAGAAACCACAGCCAGTATAGCCCAGGTACATCCATTGCAAAAAATCAGAAATCCTATGGTAAAGAACAACCAACACAGGCAAAGCTCCAGGTTCACAAACAGACCTTTAATAAAACACACAAGCGCTTTCATCAAATGCTTCTTCAGGTGTGGAAAACACACAAGCACTTTCACCAAATGCTTCTTCAGGTGTGACACATCTGAAGAAGCATTTGGTGAAAGCGCTTGTGTGTTTTATTAAAGATCTGTTTGTGAACCTGGAGATTTGCCTACATTGGTTGTTCTCTACCAATATTTTAAATCTGTTAAAAGTTGTCTTAAAGATCACCAACTTCAACCCAACCAAAAAAAAAAAAACTAAACTGCTGCTATTTCTCCCAAAAACTAAATCCCATTACAAACAAACTAAACAAACCTTTATTATCACATTTCTTGATAATACCAAGATAGAAGTAGTGCCACACATCAGTGATCAACTGAAGTTTGATCTCCATATCCAGAGCTGAAGATTGGCTTGCTTTATAGATTTAAAAAAATTCCTAACAACTCCAGGCTCTCTCTTGCTAATACTTATCTACTTCCCACTCTACTCTATGCCTTTCCCATTCTAACCAACATACAATCCACCCTAAAAACCAAAATGGAACTCTGCTATAACAAAATTGCCAGATTTTCTGCTAATCAACCCTTCAACTCACACAGCTGTCTGTCTCTAAAAACCTTAAACTGGCTTGAACTACCTCACTATTTCCTCCTCTCTCAACTAACCCTTACACATTTCATACTAAGTAAACCTACATCCTGCCCATCCATCTCATCTATCATCACCTATTATATCTCTAGCTGCTCCCTTTGGAGCTCTCACCAATTACTCTTGAATACCTATAAAACTAAAAGATCTATGGGCTATAGCCTATACTGTTGTGCAGTGGCCATAGCCTGGAACAAAATCCCCTTAGACATTAAATCCATACCAAACTGTCACAATTTCAAAAAAAAACTATTAAAAGAAAGTCTCCTTAGCACCTGGCTCTGTTCCTGCTTTAACCCTGCCTAGTGCCTCCCTCCATAATTCACTTCACAACTCTGCCTAGTCTGCCAGTAACCATTTCTTCCTTTCTCCTTCCCTATCCTACTTAGGTATTAGTCCTCCTCCTGTTTTCCTCACTACTTTCATCTATACAGACCTTCTGCCTTTTGTTACTGTTTTGTTTATCTTCCCCTTCTCACTTAACACCACCCCATTACCATTCCTGTTCAAAAATCTTTGTCTTCTTCTCTGTATTCCCTTATCTCATTACGAACCTACAAATACTTATCCATTACTTCACATATTTTTATAAAATAATGCACTTAATCTATTGTGCCTCTTCTATACCATCCTTTCACCTAACTACATGTAGCTATAAGCTGATTTGCAAGTATCAAACTTGACAGTCATCAATGTACAAACTACTCTTGTTTTCTCTTATCAGTTCTGAAACTCTTGTTTTATATTATATTATTACCCACCTAATTGATGTTGAAACTTAATTGTAATTCCTAGTTTCGAGTCTTTGTGTACTTATTTATTTTTTTATATATCTGGAGCTTATCTCCCTGGACCTCGGCTGAAAATGGGTTTCTGCCCAGTCAGACTTTTCCAGTTCAATAAATGTCAAATAAATAAATAAGCTGTTAGAAGGCATTCCATCACATCTTGTGAGGCAGTGCTCCTCATTTAGGAGATGGAATGTTGAGAGTTATGACCATACCGCTCAACCTCTTAGCCTAAGAAATCTGGACAAAGTCTGACATAATGGGGGTACAAAGGCCCCAAAATAGGGACAGATTATAAATATTGCACTTATAAATTTAGAAAGTTGCTAGAATAAAAGGATATATATTAAAATGCATCTTAAAGGATATGAAATCTAAAACTCAAATGCATGACATTATTTACTAATTTCATTCCTCAGATCATCCCTGTAGTTTGCGTAAAACCAAACATTTGATGAGGAACAAACAGAAATTTTGAAGCAAAAATCTGGATATTCTGTGAAAATCTGGATAGTTGATAGGTATGTCTATGTCCCCCTCCCCCCGCAAAAAAGGGGAGAATACAAATGAGGCAAAAATTGGAGACATCTGAGAAATACAAATGAAATTTGTACTCATGAAGTACTTGTTTTTTTTTTACATCCACTACTATTCATAAGACGTCGTATTTATTTCTTTACCATCCATAAACGTTAACCATAAAACGCTGCAAAGCGTTTCCGTGCTTAAGTCATTTCATACCCCTCATTTCTACAGATTTTCGCAGAATGTCTAGATTTTTGCCTCATAATTTTGGTCTCTTTCTAATAAAGTCGTGGTTTTCTGACTAATCATGGAGGACTGGAGTCATAAAATAATGAAAGACGTTTGAGTTTCAGACTTCATACCTTTCAGAAAATTCATGGTAATACAAAAACCTCTTGTTCTATCAACTTTCTAAGTTTGTAAGATCGATATTTGAAAATTGTCCCTCCCTATTTTGGGCCTGTGAACCCCCCCCAATTATTTATGGCTTTCTTCAGATTTCTTGCCCTAAGTGGTTAAAAGGTATGAGTCAGTCAGTCTAGCAATGCCGGGAACACCATGTGACAAGGAATTTCACCGGTACGTATTGAGGGCCTAGACCACTCAAAAAATAAAAGGCATCACTTTCGAAATCTTAGAAGAAGCACTCATATCCTAATCTAAAACAAGTCGCTCTTTGAACTTTAACAGAGTAAGATGATTTGGGGTGGCCTATATCTTCTACAATTAGGAAATATGCATTTATAATGAACAGCGTTATTTGGTAAGAATAGCTTAGAAAACTTTAGGAGATTGCTCAACAAGTAAAATGGACTTTTTGAAGCTGTACTTATATTTCCTGGTATCAAGGACGAGCCCCTTGATGACGTTGACCGGTGATAAACCTATAGACAAATAGCTTTGGCAAATCTGTTTTGACACTTGGGTATGGGCGGGGCCACAAGGCCCGAACTTCGCGTCCACGCAGTGACAGTTGTCATTGTGTGTTAAGGTACGTGACCTTCGGTCTAGAACTTCATCCTGGTTGTCTACTGAAGTGATCATCTACAAAACTTTGTAAAATGCTGCGGACCACATTTTGCAGATGCGCTACACAGATGAATCTCACACAGCTGAGGACTTTATTTGGTAAGGTGGCATCCACTGTAGAATTCAGAATTCTACCCGTTGTACGTAACGGTGAAATATAATAAAAAAGGCGTGAAGTAATTGGGGAAGGGAATGTGCATCTCTTGCTTGAACATAGTGATAATGGAAAGATCACACTATATTTGCTGTGTACACAGCGTTCCTTTTTAATACGGGCCATGGAAGTAATGGATATATGAAGTAAGTACAGATAATTAGAAATACATCGTAGTTTAGTTCAGTGAATTCAGACTTCCTGTATCCTGTACAGATAAATGTCATGTTGTCATTGTAAATCAGCAATATCCATTTATTATTTTAATTTGGACTTAAGTTATGCACTATTTAGAATGCTGGGGTTCATTTTGTGATGATGTGCTAACTTACATAACGAGGACCAGAATCCCAGATTTCGTGAAGCACTGAAATAGTCAGACCTGACCCTTTGTGATATCTGGATTATCATTTCGCTGTATTTAGTTCTTCATACTCATGTAAATAAAGAAATGGCAGTTTCTGATGGGATAGTAGACATACTCAGCAAATGCATACCTGTAACGTACTGGTAATAAATAAGTAGAAACCACAATGCAACTAAGATAATGGCTTTCTCAAAGACACGATTTCTTCTCATTTTCTTTTAAAAATCTTAAACTGAACTGCAACAGAAAACTATATGCTTAATAAATAAAATCTAATTCCAATTGTGTACCCGTCACCTGTTTATTATTATATATCTTAAGCAAGTAAGTGACATGATTCCTTGATGAAACAACGTAGATCACAGGGACAGTGTTAACTATGTAAGCAGTTTAAAGCAGGTATTCAGCCGGCATTTTTGAGATGTTGGTGGAAACCATAGTACTTGGAGAACAGATGGGAGATAGGAAATTCACCCCGGGGATCACGTCAGTCGCCCTGCTTGACAGGGGACCAGGGAAGTAAATATTCTGGGAAGAAATAGCCAGGGAATTGTTATGACTAGGCTTGTATAGGCCCTAGGGCTGATAGCCTAGTACCAACCTATGAACACACATGCGTGGAGAGCATGAGAACTCGACACAGTGGACAGACATCAGAATTCATTACTGTATCCTGGAACTAGGAGATAATAAACCTTAAACTAATGAGACAATGTGCTGCTAAAACATTAACTAGAAAAAAACAGTGCTTATTGTTTTAAACAATACTTTTTCTTATGTCCATGAGTGAAAACTCTTTTGCTTTCTTATGATGTTATGCAATAGAAACTAAGCATTTGCAGAGTTTTTAAAATATGATATTCTCACCAGGATGCTAGAAGAATTATGGTCAATAGTATATTGTACTGAACTTGTACCATTCCCGTGATATCTGTGTAGCATCTACTTGTGCTGCTTTCTGTTATACATTAAATGGTAGGCTGGCTCCTCTCTTAACCACCTCCCACTTATTTCTTGTAGACGTGGGTAAGGGAAGTGTCAGTTGATGAAGAGGACCTACCCCCCCCCCAACTGTTCCTTACAGAATGTAACATTAATATGCTCTGCTAGATGTTATACTGCTGTGGTGTTTTTATGCTTAACTGGTATTGGTTAAACATCTTTAAGCAATTTTGCTACCTATGTCCAATAAAACACTAGCATAGAATTGCATTGCTGTGGTCTTAGGCTAGCATTCGTTGATCTATTGCATACTTTCAGTTTTGTGAAAATGGTAGGAAGAATAAAGAAAGGGTAATGCTACATAATAAAATAAGATAACCTCAGCCAAGGAAACTCAGAGACAAGTAGTGTGCCAATTTTTGAATACATGTCAGTGTTGCTGTTTTTTTTCGGAATGTAGCAATTTAATAGTAGATCAACTTTGTAAATCAGTGGCACTTAAATAAAGGAAAACATGATCTAATGGTGGCAAAATCCCAAATGTGACATTCAGAAGAGTTTTTGAATGTGCTGTTGGTATGCAACATGAATTCTTAGAAGCACTTTCTGTATTTACAGGGCTTACAGCACACTGTGTTAAAGTATGTGTATTTAGTCCTTTCTGGTTTTAAAAATATGATTGTTTGCTTAGTTTTGCATTAACATTGATGAGGAGAATACGGCTTAGTTTACCTAGAAAGTGTGCCTGTGTCAGTTTTATATCTGTTCTCTTTTCAATTCTATATCATCACCATTACTGTCTGTTTTTTTTATGTCGTTCATCTTGTTCCATTTTGAATGCTACAATATTACCACATTTGGTGAACTTTAGAATTGCACAATAGATTGTGTCACAGTTTCTCATAAGAAAAGAGCCTTACTGTTTCTAACTTCCCTTTCCACTCTTTCCATGCACAGCTCTTTTCTTCTTTTCAACTTAATTTTGCTTCTGACCTTATTAGGATTTGGGGGGCTTTACAGATTGCTGGCTGTTGCTGAATAATGGACAGAAAGAAGGAGTGTTTGTTTGGGTGATGGTGTAGAACCAATGTACAAGCAGCTACTTTTGCCTTGGTATGATATTTTGTGCAACTTAAAGGAGAGCCGTAGTATACCAGCAGGAGTTACTGTTATGTAGTTGATTTGGGTTTGTGATAGAGGATTTGTCACTACATTTTATGTATTTTTTATATTATTATAAGGAAACTAGAAGGCCTTTGAAAGTATAGTAAAAGTAGATTGCTAGTGGTTTGGAATGTTATAATAAAGGAGTCTGGGTACAGTGAGATGAAAAGGACACTAGACTGCTAGATCTTCTGATAATTAATTAGTTGTCAGTAGTTGATGCATTGACTTAGAGAATCTTGCAGTCACAGCCTGGACAGTATAGTGAATGGGAGTATTTGGTTAGGGTGTGGGGGGGTCCAGTACTCTTTGTGGGTACTGATATAATTCTGTTTGTGGGGTGTGTATGTAGGTGAACTCTGTCTTAGAGGAAGATGAAAGAATGGTGGGAGATTGGAGTGAAAAAGATAGAGTAAATATTAAATTTGTGACAATAACAAAGTGAAAATGAAGATATTTGCAGCTAGTAGTTTGCAGAGAGAATTAAGGCTATGACTTGTTAATGAGCTGCTTCCTGTGGTTTAGGGTTTGACTCCCTTAGCCTCCATTTGCCTACTTTGTGACTTTCAACCAGTGAGTGTTCCTGCTCTGAGTCTAAAAAAGTCCACGTGAATCAGTTCTCTGCCTCTGTTGACAAATAAGTAAATATGAGTTGCCAGATGTCAACAGCCATATGTTTTAGAAAATGTTAGTTCATTAGTCAGGCAGTGGAAAAGTGAAAAGCTGCAAAGAGAGACAAAGTGATGCGCTGAAGGTGAAATACATGTGGAGAGTATAGCTGTTGTATGGGCTAGTCCAGGTGCAAGCTGATATCGGCAATAGGATGATGGACCTGTCTTTTCAGCCTCCATTTGTGAGGTAAACAGTATATCACATTAATTCATACTGTGCTTTATTTCTGGAATCCATTCTGAAATATCCCCCAAGACAAACTGTCGCACATATCTAATGTACTTGAACTAATTACGTTCTTCTAAAAAGATGTTTTATTTGCTGTATTGATGTTGGGTTCCTGTCATGAGAAATTCATCTATGTTTTATTTTAAAACTTCTTGAGCTCAGCTT
The DNA here is from genome assembly GCF_019279795.1 of Protopterus annectens. NCBI lineage: Eukaryota > Metazoa > Chordata > Ceratodontiformes > Protopteridae > Protopterus > Protopterus annectens. The sequence goes on from NC_056740.1 coordinate 297,457,538, forward strand.
TTAAGACAGCTGAAAACAAAGTGAATTGGTGTAAGGCAGTTGCTGTGAAAGTAGATCTTCAGACAGTAGGATGCCTGCTGATGGGTGTCATAATCCTTAGGCTTGAATATTACCTGCCGTAACCTTTCCATACTAGGCAGAAGAACCAGACCAGTCAGTCTCTCCTCCACAATCAAGTTGCCACTCAGAGCATTTTATATGTTCTGAGAATGCTGGAAAAAAAAGATAATTTGTTTTTGCTGCAGTGGAAAGAATAAGTATGTAAAAAAATCAGAATTTATAAATGTAATCATTAAAACAAAGTCTGTATAAGAATACTTTAGCTTTTTAAAATGCTCAGTTAAACACAAACTTTCAGGTGTAGCATCTAATATCAAAGAACATGTAGAACAGATGAAACGTATAATCTGATGGAGACATTTACTGAGAGGCTGGCCGTCATGCGGCATAATGTTGTAGGAGAATCAGTGAATGGTTTATGGTGACTACCTCCCAGAACTGTGTTGTTTTCATTATAAGAATGGTGCTCTGTCATAATCCTTGCACATGCATACAGTATTTGACAATGTACCCAAGTCTGTCCAAGAGAGAGGGAGAAGGTGCTGCCAAGGAATTATGCCAAACAGAGCTGGATCATGTTACTGGGACCATAGTCTCAATAAAAATCTGCCCAAGCAACAGAGCCCTCCAAAGCAGAAACACACACAACCTCCAACCCCCAAGCACAACCCAAATGACACATAGCCCACAAACACAGTGTGCCACTTAACCACAGCCCATAAGGCATAACCATGTACCCAACACTGTGGTCATAGGTGACTCTATAGTCAGGCACACTGATGTTCCACTCACCAGGCTAAACAAGGAGAAAGTTACTGTCCGATGCCTGTCAGGTGCCAGGATCTGCCACATAACGCACGCACACAGGTCACTCCACAACAAGTATAAATATATTGGGAGAGTGGCCTAATGGTTAAGGTGTATGCCTTACAAACACAAGGTACAGGGTTTGAATCTCATAGGGGTAATTGGCTAGGCTTAAAATGGCTCTCAAGGGCAATTAGCCTAGTACTAATCTATGAACCTATAACTCTGTCATTGTCCATGTTGGTGTGAATGAACTGAGATGTACCTCCCTGGACTACATGAAAAGAGACCTAGAGGAGCTGTCCGATCTTGTAGCCCAGACAGGTATGACGCTAGCCCTGAGTAGCATCCTGCCATCACCCAGAATGGTACCACAGTACAAGAACAAAATGATTGACTTCAACAATTGGCTAAGTTTCTGGAGTCATTCTAAGGGGATCCAATATCTGTCTGCCTGGGATGAATGATTGACAGGCCACGATGCTTTGCCAGAGATGGCCTGAACCTGATTACGGCTACTGGCTAACAAATTCACCACCGTAACAGGTACAAGTAAGCAAAATCTGAGGGTGATGCTACTTAATGCTAGAAGTCTAAATCTCAAAATGCACTCACTTGAGGCACTCCTTGAAATGGAGGACATCGACATCTGTGCAATGCCAGAGACCTGGTTCAAGGCTCCAGAGAGCACCCCTGCATTACCAGGCTATAATTCATACCACACCTTTTGGCCACCTAACCTGGACCGAAACACTAAAGACAGAGGCGTGTCCATATTTATTAAGGATACCCACACCTCCAGGCTAGTTGCTCAGCATAATGCATCCGAGATTATCCAAGTGCAGCTAACTCTGGGCAAGACCGCAATTCAAATTATTGCTTTTTACAGATCCCCCACCATGCCCTAGGATTCCCACTCCTCATTTCTGGATACACTGGAAAATATTAGGGTACAACCCAACACCCTAGTAATGGGCGATTTCAACTACCCCACCATTAACTGAGAAAACTACTCATGTACAAACTCTTCAGTTCAACGTTTTTGGGAATTCATAAATTCCAACGCCTTGGATCAACTTATCCACACCCCCACCAGGGGCAGCAATATCCTAGACCTGGTCATTACCAACATGAGTGACCGGTGTTCCACGCCAAAGGTCATTTCCTCATTAGTCAAATCCAACCACAAGCTTATCACCCTAGACATCCACATCCCATCCCCACCCCCATTAGGGAAACTACTGTAAAAAAGTTCTCCAAAGCCAACGTCATGCTTCTTAAGACAGACGTGGCAAACTTCACGACATCCATGCAGACGGACAATAGAGGTATGACTGCTGAATCCTACACAATTGCACTTTATAAGCAATTACACGAGTGCATGGATCATGCTATCCCTAACAGAACTAAGATGCTATCCACCAAAAAAATGAAGACAATCTGGTGGTCCTCTGCCATAAGCAAACTCTACAACAGAAGAAAGAAACTGTTGCAAAAAAGAGTAAAATCTCATGATCAGTAAGAAGCTGAGATCCCTCATAAAATCCTCTAAAACTAGTTACGAAAACAAAATTGCCACTGATTTTAATGACAACCACAAAGCATTCTATAGCTATGTCAAGAATCTCAATGGCAATACTCAGATCTGCTCTGAGTTACAGCACAATGGCATAAATATACAGAACCAACTGATATTGCCAATATCCTGGCAGATAGGTTCAATGCTAACTTTACCCCCCTCTCACCCCCTAAAGGGCCCATCTCTATACTGGAAGAATGCAAAGAACCTGTAATCATGGCTGCACAGGTAAAAACCACACTCTCCAAAGCCAAGAACACAGCATCCATGGGACCTGACAACATCCCAGGCTGCATTCTACACAAACTACAGAGCGAACTGGCACCCTACCTATGTACCATGTGCAGTCATAGCCTCACCTCAGTCTTTGTGCTCACTGAATGGTGCACAGCAACGGTTATCCCACTGCACAAAGGGGGAGCCACCATGGACCCCGGGAACTACCGCCCCATTAGCCTGACGGGCCTGGTCTGCAAGGCCATGGAACGTATCATCATGGAACTTATAAACAAAGACATTGGTAATCTCCAAACTCAACCCCACCCAGTTCGGGTTTGTAAAAGGCAGATCATGTCTGCTAAACCTGATAGACTTCTTTGAAGCAGTCACCAAAGCCGTAGATGAGGGTAAGGTGGCTCACACAGCCTATCTAGATCTTGCCAAGGCTTTTGACACCATTCCCCACTCTGAAATTATAGATAAACTCACTAAACTAGGTATAAATCTATATGTCACAAGATGGGGTGCCAACTGGCTCACCGAAAGAACCTACACTGTAAAAGTAACAGACTCCAAATCTGACTTCAGACCAGTGATAAGTGGAGTACCACAGGGTTCAGTACTGGGTCCTCTCCTGTTTGGTATCTACTTCTCTGAAGTACAGGCTAACACAGACTGTCTTTGGCTAACGAACTTCGCAGATGACTGCAAACTAGGAGCCATAATCGAAACTCCTAACGATGTGGAGATCCTACAAAAGGGCCTCACTGAGACAGATGCCTGGTGTCAAAGCCATGGAATCAAGCTCAATGCCAAAAAGTGCATTGTCATCCCCTTTGGTAAAAACTCTGTACCCATGAACTATCACATAGGCAGTAGTCTACTTAACACCGAAAGTGTGATAAGAGACCTTGGGACACAGGTGGACAGTAGTCTCTCCTTTGATAATCACATCGCCACAGTAGTCAGGAAATCCTTCTACGTGGCACACCTCATCACAAAAGGTTTTTCATCCAGGAAAAAAGAGGTCATTGTTCCCCTCTACTCGTCACTCATTAGACCCATTATAGAGTACAACGCCCCTTTTGGTATGCACCTCACAAGACATCTACAACAACTGGAAAGACCTCACAAAGAGGATTACCGGCCTCAAACAGATGCCCTATGCAGGCCATCTCAAAACTCTCCAGCTTTACTCCGTTGCATATTGTCTACTCAGAGGTGATCTCTGCCTAACATACAAAGCTATGTCAAATCCAGAGCTGTTGGACATGCTCCACTTAAAGAAATCCCAATCCCTCCGAGCTACATGCTCTAGGGGCCTAAACCTTGTCACCACATTAAACAGAACATGCTGGAGGGATAGATTCCTGTGCCAGAGACTTCCCATACTCTGGAACAAACTACTCATCTATATCAAACAAAGCTCCTCATTAACACTCTTCAAGAAAAATCTTGATGATTGGATGGGAAATAGGAAATTTACCCTGGGATCACTTCTGTGGTTCTGCTCGACAGTGGCACAAGAAAATAATTTTCTTGGGTGGTGAAAGCCAGGGTACGTTTTTGGCTAGGCTTATATAGGCCTTAGGGCCAATAGCCTAGTACCCACCTATGAACCTATGAATCACTCAGTACAGATCTCTCCTACTTGAAGAATGGCTAACAATGCTGTATTGTTGCAATATACACTGTGACGATTGGGGTGAAGGCTGCCAGCCTAGTCAAATATAATTTGATATATAATTCTGGCATTTGTAAATAAATGTAAAATACAGGCATGTTTTCTTGAGTGTAAAATAATACTGTGAAATGTGGAACTGCAAAATATGTGACAACATTGCACTCTACTGGCCCAGTGAAGCATGTTGTGACCCTTTCATTTTAGAATTTGGCTCCAGTGTGTCTGGATGAAGGTTTCATGCCCATTGTTTTAAGGCTAAAGTTTATGACCAGAATTTACATGTGGAATGTGCTTTATTGCTCTGATTTCTGCTAGAGTGTATATGTGAAATGCCTTATATTGTTGTAAGTTTCTGAGCAGGTGTTAGATTGCTAAATAATGCAGTTTGTGGCCGGAGAACTCCAGACTGTGTCAAAAGTGATGTAATTTGGGAGGGCTTTAGAGACATGTTTGTTGGTAATGTTTAAATACTATTTATCACAAGAGACTGGGAGCATTTTGATCTAACTCAGCACTCTGCCTATGCTCACATGTAAGTTTTAGCACTGTGATTTCTTGTAGGAATAGTTAAAGCTAGTAAAGATTAATTTGGTATTTTTCTTTGAAATCAGACCTGTCCTACTGTATTATTTTAAGTTTCTGTGTGATCTCTGAACTCTTAGATATCTCTGTGGTGTAGTAGTTTTGTCTTGCGTTTTGATTATTATTAAATATTTTTAAAACATTCTATGTGTGACTGGTTTATGTAGAGATAAATTATGCTTTAGAGTTGTTGTTGTTGTTGCGTCTTTCGGCTTTTCCCGATTAGGGGTCGCCACAGCGGAACTCCAGTCGGCTAATGATTGGCAGCAGATTTTTACGTGCCGAGTTGCCAGCTCAGATGCACAACCTTCAACGAAGGTACGCCCATTCACGCATGTCTCCACAAAGAAGATGCTCTAGCTGAGAATCGAACAGGACAACGTCTTACTGTGAGGTGACAACGCTACCTCAGCACCACCACTGCAGGCTATTTATAGAGTTTACTGTCTAAGCCCTTCCAATAAGCCTGGACTGAATAGTCACATTACCGTTGGATAGTAATATTGCACAGTAATAATTGGACACTCTTTTAAGGGCCTTTTAGTAGCTGATATTATTAGCTGGGTAGTGGCAGAGATTACTACCGTATGGTTTGGGTAAAGGGGCACAGCTGGAAAATCTGTGTCAGTCTTTCCCAGGAATGTCTGTGAAGTTGTATTAAATACGTATCTCAAAGAGTGTGTGCATTGTGTCAGCTAATTGGACAGGGACACGAAGCACTGCTTGGACAGAGAGGGTACTGGAGGTTTTAGCTTGCCCAGCTAGGCTGAGGCCTGGACCCTATAGCTGTGCCAGTGGGGAGTTTTAGTGGGGACCTGGTGAGTAAGGAAGCAACCAGCCCCAGACTGAGTGTGATCTCTGTGTGCACTTAAGGGAAATTGTACTTTACTGTGTGTGTTAGTTATCCTCCTCCCTTCTAGGAGACGACCTCCCTGGTGTTACTGGTGAGGATTGAGGTTCCTTGATTGCTGGGCCAGGGCACGGTCGTCACATACACCTCCAGAGTCATCTGATCCAGATCGTGGACAGATGGGGACCTATACAGGGCAATGAATCTATCCTCTACCAGCCTTACCAATATCCCATTACTTGGCTGTCTGACTGCAGTTACTGTAAACACTGTTCAAACCTGTTAGTGTAAATACTTTTTTCTTTACTTTTTGAGTTATGAAAGTGATTTTGATTTCATTTAAAACTTTTATGTCAAATTTTACAGAAGAACAGTGAAATTCATTTTCTAAACAAAACAAAGCAAAAGATCCTCACAATGAGCACAGATATAGCATGATAAACAGTAAACATCCCTTACCTTGGAATTCACATATAGTGAAAATGTACCTGGCAACCATTAAACGACAAGCAAAGTACTGACAGTCATACTCAAATAACATAGTGAAGTACTACTTAACATGTATGTGGAGGGAACAGGAATTCAAAAGACAAATGTGTAACACATTTTCTAACAGCTTGGGACAGCCCACATGACACAAGCTCCCCTTTTCAGGAGCAGCACAAGTGTACTGTCTGGTGAAGTAACTTGGCAGAGTCACTCAGAATACAGACGAAGGCTGAGAGAATCAAACCATGCACAACAGGAAGCATTTGTTTAGCAGCTCATAGCCTTACTAATCTGCACTAAGAGCTAGACAAATCGCTGGTTCCCAAACACACTGCATTTCACACATGTATACTTGCAAAAACAAGCTGAATAAAAATGTATTCTGTATTTATAGTTAAAATATTACCATTAAACTCAGATTTCATGCTGTGCAGTTTATTTACAGCTAAATAATAAACACAATGTCAGCATATAGCAGAACAAGGAAGCTTAAGAGTCATACCCAAAAACATGGGTGATATGGTGATGCTCCTGTTTACTACAATCAGCTTCCTTCCTTCACATCATAACTGCTGTGATTCATGGGTAGTCACTACACTTGCAGTCCATGGGACCACTGAAGAGCCTAGACCATATTTCCAGTTGCCCCAAGGTGCTGTCTGGTGTCTAGCTCAAGTACAAGGCATAGTATAAATATTTGGTAAAATCAGAGTGCTTGGGAAAACTGCATGTAGATAAGAGCATACTGCTTTAAATCACTTGAAAAGTTATCTGAACAACATGTGTTTTGTGAACCACATAACTATTAAACTGCATGAGTGACAATGATAGACTAGAGTAATGGACTTTTTAGAGTTAAAAAACGATGTATTTTGGCCCAGACCAGCCCCCTAGTAAAGTACACAATAAATCTATAACAAAAAGGTTTTACCTTTTTAGCCTTGAGTCAAGAATAATGCTTCAGGATGTGCAAGTACTGCTTTATTCCATAAACAGCGCTGGGAGACTGCCTTCACAAAATTTCAGATACTCTCAAAGAACAAAGAAAATAATATTCTATATATATCTTTTCATACCAATTTCATGCATGCAGAACTTTGACATAACATAGCTTTTAACAACTCATACGATTTTAAAATAATTTGTACCTTTGTGCTTCTCGCTTAGAGCTTAATGTGAGCACTTGACAAATGTCTTTTTAAAACACAGACCACCTGGTTTAACAATCTAGATTTTGACTTTGTATCATTCAGTGCCAGTACACTATCTTTACAGACATCCTTACGACTATCCCCCAGCCTGAGAAGGCCAGAGCTTACAAAGATTCCTGACACACTGTTTTTCTTTCTTTTCTTCTTTGACATTTTGAAACCAGAATTCATTACAGCCGAGTGCACCTCCAGGCATTTCTGCAGTTACATCCTACTGCGCCTCTAGGTATTAAATATTGCTTGTTCATATTTGCATTAATAATTCCAAAACCATGCTGCATACAAGTTATCAGAATAATTTGTCTTGAATCACTCGTGATGGCAAGCACAATTGTATTGATATTTGACCTCTAGTATTTGTTAGAACTGTTAGGTGATAACTTCCTTTTTTAAAGGCTCAGGCCACACCCACTGGGAGTTAAAGGTACACACTCAAAAGAGCGGTACTGGAGGAAATGAGTTAAACATTAGTAACATCCCCTAACTCCTTCAGCACTTACGTTGCCTCAGTTGTCTGTCAGTACACTATAAAGATAATGCAGTTGTAAGACACTTGAAATATAAAGCTACAACATGTGAAACTATATTTTTCATAATCATGCATCTGTTTTTCCTGTTTAATTTTAATATAAACATAAACATTTTGTTTCACTAATTTGTGAAGAAACTGCAAATTAATTTGCATTTTGTGAAGAATAATCATGAGACAATATATTTTTTCATAACACCCCTCACCCAGCCAACCGGACCCTAGGCAGCTGCCTGGGTTATCTTGTGCTGGATCTGGCCCTGATGCCAAGCAGAGCAGGGGAGGTGAATCAACCCTAGTTGTGGACTGATAGCTCTGCTTGTATCATTTTCCAGGCATGCAAGCAGAAGTCCATATAATAGTTTCACAGTTACCCTGGACTGAGACATCCCTAAACAAACAAGCCTCTATGGAGGCTGCCACAGTAGTGGAATGAGGCCTGACAACCCCATTTAAAAGGTTTATTGTATTTGTGGCAACAAATAGCATTACTGTTTTTCAACATTTTGGGAAGTACAGGTTTCTAAATGGGACACCCCCCAAAAAATGTGCTTCATCAAGACTGCCCCAAAAAATTAATAAAGAAAAGAAAAGTTGCTAAGAATGTATGCAACTGGAAGGGCTTAACTTTATAGTATAAAAGAAGTTGACGAGAGAGAGGGAGAGAGAGAAAGCAACATAAGCTAACATCATTGGCAAATACTATCTATTGATCTATTTACTGTTTAGTTATTAATTCATTTACAATGAGCCCAATGGCAGAAGGACTACTTGTCAGTTGCTGTTAGTGGCACCTACACTGAGGGGAGAGGGTGCAGTGACTTTGAACTTGCTTTCCTGTCTTGTAAGGAAAGCATGGGCTGTACCACTGCCAAAGTGACTACTTGTGGAGGCCAACGATTTTAAAATAACCGTTATATGTACCTTTATGATAATGCAGCCACAAAATAATTACAATATCTTTTTCCATTAATTTTTTGAGAAATACAGTATTGACTTTTTTAACAGACTGATCTGCTAAGAAAAAAAGAGTCAATGAATGCTGTACCAGCATAATAATACTAAGTGTCCTGGGTTTCAGTTAACTAAAGTCAAGTATGCATAATAAAAGACAGATGAAATGCACTTGTAAGTGTGTAGGATATCCTGTTCTGAGTAATAAAAGAAACCGATCAGGTTTAGGCTTTTCCTTACCCAAATAATTTTTTTTTTCAGAACATGCGATTGCAGTGAGTAACAGCAAGAGAGACTGGTGGAAGGACTGACCGCTTTGGTTTCTCTCTCTGGTGGGAGAACACTCACTATGACTGTTTCACCCAACAGGAGACATCCTTAAGATAATGATCTTAATTAACTTGTGATTGAAATGCCATGCTATGAAGTTTCAGTAGTTGTAAGTTTTGTTTTTTCACTTGTCACTTTTTATGACTGACAGTGGTGTACAGTTTGGATTAGAGAGAGAGTGACTGCAGATAATTGGTCTTCATGGCTGTCTTTGTAGCAGGAGGTTATTGCGTCCTTTTAAAGGTGTAGCCAGTTTAGAAAAGAGAACAGGGCTGAATTGTGGTGAGCCTTTTTATTGTGGCAGTAGTTTTGCATTGTACACCTATCACTTTCACTTTCCTTGGTTATACTCAAGTGTTATATTTGAAGTTGTTGACCTAGGTTGTATAATTGTGACAGCATAAGGCATTGTCACTCGAGACAAGGTCAGATGTATAGTTTAGAATGTGGCATGATAGGGCGTCTTCTGAGTGCACCCATTTTGAATAGATCTTTTGAAAAACAGGAGGATAACTATCACGCTTGGCATTTGGTTGACAGAGTAGGATGAGAAGAGTCTCAAGCCTAGTAGTCTTTGGAAGCGGTGTACAATAAGGATTTGAGAATTTTAAGGCTTTGGCAAGTATTTAGAGGTTAGCAAACTTGAAACAGAAAGTGGGCATCCTTTTGTGTAATAGTGAGTGTTTGGAAACTGATGTATGTCTGCTGAGGCTGTAAGTGTCATTCAGCAAGAAACGTGGATATTTACTAGTCATTTTTGCAATAGAGAGGTGCTGAGATGAAATAGCTGATATGCATTCTTTGAAAATGCAACAGAGGATTGTATCCTTAAATATGAACCTCTTCCTGATTATTACTTGCTGATATCTTACTGTTCCTTATCTAAAACTCTTTGGTTTAAACATTAACCACATTCAAGAGCACAAAAATGTGTTATCTGCCTGAGGCAGTGACATTTGAGACAATCAGAATAAACATCTTTCTAGTCACATGGAGGATAATTATGCTCTGGAGTTAAGCTTTTATTTTTTCTTTATTTTAAATTGCATTGTAATTTCAGAGTGTTGCTGTAGCCAGTTTTTTTTTTCTTTTTCCATATGATTTTTTGTTAATGCTTTAGTTAGTTGTAGCTCTTGATGATTTCAGTTGTGTATTTACAGATAAGGAAGAAAGTATGAAAATAGAATATTCACTGATTGTTAAGCTTTATATTTGCTTAGGTATTTACTAACCATGCGCTTGAATGACCATTAGATAACCCAGCCAAAGTGACTCAAATGATTGCTAAGTGTATTAAAACCTAATAAATTAGCCTATGCATTAGCTACTGCAAGCAAAGATAGCTATAGTCTGCTCCCTTGTGGTGAATTTGCATATACCCATGTAATTGCTGAGACTAGTTTTGAGGGCAGTTTGGATGTTGCATTGTTTAATATGAAATTAAAGTTTATTGCTTAAGTAATGGATATATTGAGTTAGGAAACATTCATGTCATGGGTTCAGGCACATACTAGGCTATTGGTCTTCATACTATTACAAGTCTAGCCAATAACTTGAAGCTAAAATCAGACCTTTTACTTTGTACAGTATATGGGAAGTAACAGCCTCGACTGTTATGCCATCTCTTCCCCCTTGTTTTCTAAGAAATATTCCACCTAATTGTTTTTCGATAAACACTAGGCAATTAGTCTGCAGAGTATTGTACACCTACCCAATAACCAGACAGTGACTGACCAAAGGTGATAATCAAACTCTGTACTTTGTGTCTGTGAGGTGAACACCTTAACCATTATGCAAACCCCAACCCTTTATCAGCAGCTTCTATTTATGTGGCAGTGAGCATTGATCCCAGCCCATGCTGTACTTCATGTCAAGAAACCACTACCACGGTTTTCTAGTTATACCCAGGGAGAACCCTTTACTTGGTGGGCTACCTGATTCCATGGAGAGGGGAAGTTCTTGGATTATTGACCAAAGTTTGGGAACAAAGTTGCTGGGTGGTGGGGTTAGAGAACAGAAAGGCTGTTGCCCTAGCATAAATCAGACACTTTTTTATATGGAGTGCAGTGATGCATTGCACTTTTGATTTTGCCATGCAGGATGGCCTACCAAACTATGTCTTTATAATGCATGATGTCATTTCCCAGCTCTTGGTCTCAACAAGGAGTCACTTGAACAGTGGTAGATCCCACAGTTTCCTTCTGTGATAGAAAAGCAAGTTTGCAGTCACTTCATCCTATCCTCCTAGTTTAGTTGCCATTAACAAAGACTAACATGTTGTCCCTCTGCTGTTGAATTCACAGTAAATGAATGAATAAATAAACAGTAGGTAAATGGATAGTACTCATTTTGTAAATAGCAAATATATACAGACACTTGCAGATTAAGTGTACCTTGGGCCATAGGCCATTTTCAAACTACTGACTCCCCACACATTTTCAGGTCCGTAAATGCATGTGCTCTTTTGGATTCAGTTTCCAGGTTGTTTTAAATATTTCTTTTTTAATACATCAGCATTTGTTAAAGTATATTGTAAATTTATAGTTTTGAACATTTTCTAGTAAGCAAAGAAACAAGATGTATTTACTAATAATGACAAAAATATCCATTGCAGAACATTTCAGTCATAAAAAGGCCAGTCAGACTGCTGTCCTTATAATCCAGTAATATCCATCCTCATCCGTTATGGCCAGTGTACTGACTGTGTATACATACCATCCTTGAGTAAAAATGGCCACAGTAAAGTATCCAGTTTGTTTTACACAACTATACATTTGTCCTGCAGAGATACAGGCTAATGACTTAACTTTTATCAACTCAGCAGGGTCGGTCATTTTTATCAAGAGACATCCCCCAAACCCAGCAATTATAGCTATGTTGTTGACTGCATTCTTCTTAGTTGTCTGTGTCAAAAATAATAACAATAGTAATAACCAAGGTAACATATTGCAAGTTTGTTTCATGCAAACACACAGTAGCCATAGTAAAGCATTCCAGATTAATTCACACCCTCATGCATACTGTTCCTGCAAAGCCAGATAAGCGTATAAAGTACTTTCAACCACATATAGTCCCAACTCCCAGCAGCAGGTCTTGCCACTGTGTTAACTGTGTACACCCCTTATTATTATGAAGAAATAAATTACATATACTTTATTGCTAGCTTTGGATGAACTACATGAACTTGTATAAAGTTCACTAGCACCATAAGACCCAGACGTGTGTAGCCCATTTTAAATAGAGGAATATTTATGATGAGAGCATAAGCATAAGAAGTATTAACCACCTAATAACATATGCTAAGTGAGTATGCACAATCTCTGCAGAAGCAAAATTAATGTCCAGAATTACACATTAAAGATAATTATTACTAGTGCATATGTTGCTGTTGGCTAACACCTTTGCATTTCAGTAGCTCATCTACAAATCAGGTGCCTGCAGTCCTTGAAGAATAAATGGTTTGTGTTGCATTAAAAAAAATGATGTGCTGATGATATTGTCATAACATTTCCTGAACTAGATCAGTTATGGAGTACGGGATGGTTGACAAAAAAACAATGATCACAGATTCATAGTTATTTGCTAGGAGTGCAGTCCACGAGACCGTTAAGGAGTCTAGCCCAAAATCCCAGTTGCTGCAGAGCACTATCTGGTAATCTGACTTACTCATGGTCATTTGGCACAGGAAACAGCTGCTGTGGTTTATCTTGCAGTATTTTTCCTCAGACGTTCTGCTCCTCTTTTGTGCGACTTATATGCATGTCTGTTTGAGTATAATGTTCTGTTATGAACATCGTCTCTATGCTTATGATTGCATTTTTTGCTATTTGATAATTGTATATATTATACTTCTTCTTTCCCCCCATAACTGCCTATCCTTTACCCCTCATCATTATCTCTCTTGCTATCCTGTCACCTGGAAATTTTGTTTTTTCTCTAATGCCTCCTTTCCAACTCTCCTGAACTTCCATTATATGCAGTAGATAAAACTCTATACACTACATAGAGTTATGATCAGGTCTCACTGATCCTAACCATTCATTATGTGTTCTTGATGTGGATGCAAGATTTACCTTTTCATTGCTTTCAAGGTGAATTTCTTGGCATCTGTGTCTGAAACATATAATAATATGGTAACATTCGGAGACCCTGATCATAAACATCTGTGCTGACAAAGATAAAAAAGTGATATGTGAAATAACTGGCACCGTGGTACAGGTTAACACACTCACACATACACATACACATACACACACACACACACACACACACGCACACACACACACACACACACAGACATGGGCAGACACACATGGACACAGACACACACGCATTTAGTATTGCTGTATTGTACATGCAGTATGTACAATTTTTAATAATGAGTTGTGAAAGTTTTTGTTTATTGGCATACCTGAGAGAACAGCAGCCAGACATTTCTTTAGCATAGCATTTATATGTGTTCAGGGTTGAAAATTCCAGCATACGAATAAGCATAGAATAAGGCCTTACATTCCCCAACAGGTCTAATAGTGCTTTTATACAAAGCAGTCATTACTGAGGCCTTGCTAGATTATATTGATCTTATATAGTAAGATGCAGATACAGCATCTTTTGATATAGATGAAAAGAAAGGTTGCTGGTCATTATAGTGCCTAGAGTGCCTAGGGGTCAGTATTAATCAGACTTAAGTGCAGTATATTCAGGAAGTGGTATATATCACAAAACTTCATTTATTACTTAGTTGAAAATTCTCAGTTCTGAAACTCAAGATTAGAATAGTTAAGATTTTGTAAATTAATTAAAGCCAGAGCTCCAGAACTGTAAACTGAATAGTATGGGCTGCACAGTGGTGTAGCGATTAACATTGTTGCCTCACAGCAAAACGTTCTCCGGTTTGATTCTCGGCAGGGATGCCTTCTGTGTGGAGTATGCATTGCCTCCCTGCATTTGTGTGGGTTTCCTCCGGGTACTCGGGTTTCCTCCCACATTCCAAAGACATGCACCTGGAGCATTTCTCACCGGGCCACCACTGAAAATAGGCTCTGTCCTAGTCGGACTTTCCCAGTCAACAAATGTTAAATAAATAAATAAAATTATAGGAAGCCTGAAAAAAAGGTTCAAGGAGTTATAACTTCTGTACCACGTATTAGTCATAGTCAAGAAACTGCATAAATCGACAAGTTTTATTTTAGTTTCTACTAGGAGATATTAAATGTATTGGTTTATCAGTTATAGTTTTGACAGAATTTGTATGCATGAAGAGTTGTGCTAACAGACTAACACCCGAAGGAATAAGAAATTATTTCAACCTACTCCACCTTTTCTAACAAACTCCGCATACATTTTATTATGAATTTATCACAAAAGTTAAAGTACAATTGTAAAATAACATACTACTAGAGAAGTTACTGTATATGACATTCAAACAAAGAGTACGTGTAAGCAATCAATATTTGTATGCAAGTAAAAAGAAAAATGTTTCTGAAAGAGGGCATTGTTACTCTGGACTTCCCAGCATGAGCTCTGTGCTCCTACACCCTGTTAAAAAATCCATAAACTCAGAGGTTGTAAATATTTTCTGCTCCCCCACTTCCCTTACAGTATTGCTACTTAGAGTTAGGATTAGGCTATTTTTTTGAAATTTATATCATCATATAAGTGTTTTACCTTTGTAGAATTTTCTACTAGTGTTGTTACATAACTTTCAGCCTCTTAAGATATAGTTATAGCTATAGATATTTAGAATTATCTTGCTGAGGATAAGTATTTTTTGCTGTTAATCTATAGATATAGTTCATATAAGTAAATATATATATATATATATATACATATATATATATATCTATATTGAGAAAAGAGCATATAGCTACAATACTCTGTATTTTTTCTGATGTCTGAGAATCCTACTGGATTCAAAACGTGTTTAGCCTGTGGACACAACCCCCCCCCCCAAGACCCCTCTCTCCCTTTGTGTCTATTGTTTAGGTGCTTCTTATCTTCAGTATAGCTGTAGTATGTCTGTTCCTTCAGATTCAAAGCCTTCCAAGGCAGGGAAGTATGTTAATACTCAAAGGTTTGCCTCCCCTTCAAATACGGTGTACCACAGTGTCATCTGAAATCAGACAGCCTTCTACATCTGCCTCTACTGGAAAGAGAAAGGAGCAAGACAGACCTAAGGAAAACGCTGAGAGAAACCAGCAGATGAGAAAAAACAGGAAGAGAAATGGCAGAAAAGGCTAGAAAAAGGTCTTCGTATCCATCTAGTCTCCTGGTCTGGCACCTAAGTCTTTGTGTCAGTCGGACACATCTGCAACCTGGATCCGAACTCCCTCACCAAAATCTACTTTTTCCCCAGAGCTGTGTAGCCCCAGGTTACAGTCACCAATATTTCAACACAAGCTACCTTCGAGACCTGCATCTGAAGCTTCATCGCTGAGGTCTTGTCGGTCTACTAGCAGTCTTATCGAGATGGACGTTGACTGGATGATGAGAAAATTCTTGAGGTCACAGATTCAGCTGGGGATCATCCCAGCAGCACCCTCCAAAGGAAGGCCAGGAACAGGCCCAAAGACCCTGTTCTAACTCATTCCGGCACAGCTGTTTCTTGGAATTGACGCTTATGGGTCTAAACCCTTCTAATGTGACGCAGTGGTGCAGCGGTTAATGTCACCTCACAGCAAGAGGTTCTCCGGTTTGATTCTCGGCTGGGGTGCCTTTTGTGCGGAGTTTGCATGTTCTCCCTGCATTTGCGTGGGTTTCTTCTGGGTACTCTGGTTTCCTCCCACATTCTACAGACATGCGTCTGGAGCATTTCTCCCCTGGCCTGTGCTGAAAACAGGCTCTGTGGAACCTAGTCGGACTTTCCCGGTCAACAAATGTTAAATAAATAAAAAAATAAATAAATAAAATAGTGCACCTTCATCAGATCCAGTAGTCTTGGAGAACTTTGGCTTCGACTTTTTCTCTTACTCTTTCGACTCTGATGCTTTCAGGTTTAGAAGAGTCCTGGACCCAAGTGTTGGGGTCAATGCTTTGACTGTGGAGTCGACTTTGACGTTTTTGGAGCTGTTTTTTCCCTTTGGTGCTTCGGCACTTGACAGCTCGGCTCTGAGGTCCTCCTCACAGCTGACCTCTATTGGAGATGAAAAACTTCCCAAATTGGCTGATAGAGGAAGATTTTGATTATCTCTAATAGCAGAGTTGGCTTTCAAGGTTGTGGAAAGTGCCTTGGCTGGGCCAAGAAGACAGGTGTGTGCATGGAGTTCAGATCAACCCTGACTCCCAGTGGATTCTGTGCCTCATTCTTCTCATTTGAGTTGACAGGAACAGACAGGCATACCCAACTGGCTTTGAGGGAACTTGACAATTAAACTCTCCGTACATTTCTGATTTATCTCTGTCAGAGCCCCTGAAACATATTCTGCAAAACAGGATGTTTGAACAGAAGCAAATAGACTCCTTGTCTGAGTCTGTCACTAAAGACATGGACTTTGATAAATTAGAAGGATCCCAAGTTTCCCCTGAGGATGTCACCTTTGGGGACATACTAGAATTGATGAAGCAGAGAGGGGAATGGTCCACTGAAGCTTCTTCTGATGAGTTTGGGTTCCTTGAAGCTTTTGGGTCTGGCCAATCTAGGTCCTGAGTGGTTCCACCACCTGATGCCTTAAAATACCTTATAGCATAGCAGGCTTGGGAGGAACTTGACGTGGTAGAGCTCATTCCTAAGATAATGGACAGAATCTTAATAGCCCCAAAGGACAGGAAACATTGGTCCAAAGACCCTCCAGTAGATGCAGTGGCGGTAGCAGCAGCCACAAAAAAGGAACTATCTGAGGAAATTTCTTCTGTCCATCTGCCTGACAGAGAGTCCAGGTCATTGGTCAGACTAGGGAAATGGACTTAAGCTTCTGCGACTTTTGCACTTCGAGTGCTGAATTACTTGGCACACTTGACATGTTTACAAAGGAACTTGATCAAGGAGGTTTACAAGTCTCTTTTGGGCAACTTACCATCAGATGTCCAAAAAATGGTGGACGCTGAAATGTCTACCCTGTGATCTACTTCCATTGTGGCCATGGGCTTGCTGTCAAATGCAGCTGATTGCACATCAGCAGCAACCTGCACAGGTATTACCATGCTTCTCCATGCCTGGATATGGCTAGGTGATTTTTGTGGAAAGCTTCAGTGCATCCAATTTAAATGCCTCCTTCGATGGTTCCACTCTGTTTGGACCTAAGGTAAAAGAAATGCTTACCAGAAGAACAAGACTGTAAAATCCTCTCTTCTGTAGGAATCCATTCCTCTACTCCACAAAGATCCTTTTCCAGGTGTCAAAGGGAAGGTAAGAAAATGTGGTTCAAAAAATCACAGGGTTTTCACCACAATACGCCAGGACATAAACCTCCCCAAGGCAGAGGTGAAGGAAATTCAAATGGATGTTGCCCAGAAGGTGCCTGAGAGGCAGAAGTGGACTGAAGAATCAAGGTTTCAGTGGCCCTTTCACTGAGAAACCTTACCAGCATCCTTGAATGGTTGCCCGACAGCTGCAGTCTGGAGGACATATAGATTAGCATTCAGGAAAAAAGTTTATCTGGGGAATTCGATATTAATGGGTAAAAATAGCATCTATGTCAAATGTTTATATGATCCCAGTAAAATATGAAAAGGAAGTTGTGCAATTGGCATTTTCTTTCATATGGGGTTCAAGATTAAACCCAGTGAAAAGAGGTGTGTTGTATATGGGTGAAGACGAAGGGGATTGGGGTTACTAAATATAGTTTTTTATTCTGCTTCTTTAAATGTGTATAGAACATTAAATAAAGCATCCCATGTATGCTGTACTGCATCAGCAAGCAATCATAGGATCACAAGAATTTACTAGGCTATGTGCCCTAGAGCCTTTTTAAGCCTAGGCGTTTATTCCCCAATTTTCCCAATTATCAATGCCAACGAGCTAGAATGATTTTGTGTCTTATGGCATCTACAAACTGCCTTTGTCCATAAAGGCTAAAGGTGACAGGCCAGAGCTGAATTTGCGATTTTCCCATCCATTGTTACAAACTGCATTTGAATAGGCGCAGGGAAGAGCTCTGTTTCACATGAATGGGAAGTCTATTCCAGAGAAGGAGGAAATCCCTGAGATACCTACCTGTCCCAAAAACATGTTTTGTTTCTGTCACAGATGAGGTATAGATCCTTAGATTGGGTAATTTCAGTGATTTGTGTTTTGTGAATGTGAAAGAATGCCTTGTAGGTTATACATAGATCACCCCTCAGTAGTCTGTGGGACACCGAGTACAGAGATAGGACTTTGAGGTGGTCTGCATAGATCATATTGTTTACACCCAGTATTCTTTTGGTAAGGAACCCCCTGTGGCCACTCTAGATGTTGGAAATTGCCTGGTCAGGTACTAGATTATCGGTATAATGTGGGCTGATTATAGTGGGACTCTGATCTCCTTAGATCAGGATGCTATGCCTTTGCTTATAAAGTTATGTCATGTAGAAGGATTGTCTCACTACCCTGAACACATGATGATCAAAGTTCAGGTTACTGTCAGCCTGAGTTTCCATGTCCTTTACCGTTGAGTCTTCTTTTTGGAGAGTGTTATCATTGTTGTAATTTGCAGGGGTGGTCGTCTTCCCAAAGGGTATAATTATGTATTTGTTTTGCACTGAGTTTTAAGCCATGGTTCTGGCACCAGTTATTTGCCTGCGTCAGACCCTCCTGGGGGATATCTATGCCTTTTGGTGATTCAGGAATTGTACCCAGCCTGCAGTCATCTGCAGATTTGGTCAGACAAAGGAGCTCTACATTTACCTTGATTTCAGAGAAGTATATTTCAAACAGGAGAAGTTCCAGTACCGAGCCCTGTGGCATACCACTAGTAACAGGCCTCTTGGTGGAGTCCCCTACCCTAACTTCATGTGTCCAGTCTGTGAGCCATTTGACTGTCCATCAGGTGACACAGGGATTTATACCTAAATATGTGAGTTTGTCACTAATGTGTTATATGCCTTTGCCAGGTCAGGGTAGGCAGTATGCACCATTTTGCCCTTGTACATGACTCTAGTGACCTTCTCAAAGAAGTCTACCAAGTTTAATAGGCATGACTTGCTCTTGGCGAAACTGAACTGGGATGGATCCAGTGTTTGAAGATTTTCTGTGTCTTTGTTTATCAGATCCAAGATAATTCTTTCCATGGCCTTGCATACAAGATTAGTCAAATGTACAGGTCTGTAGTTCTCTGGGTCTGTTGATGGTCTGCCTTCCTGTTGAGGAATGACTGTTGCAGCCCTCCATTCCCTAGGGATAAAGTCTGTGTAGAGGCTGTAGTTGAACCAGACATTGTAGTTGGCCTGACAGGTTATATTTCAAATTACTCAGGAAGTATCATGGGATATTATTAGGGTCCACTGTTGCAGTGTTTTTATCTCTGGAGAATGCAGTGAGGACCTTTTCTTTGGTGACAGTTGTGGAGAGAAATGGTAGAAGGTATTTCCTGGCCTTTCATTTATTATTTGCCACACAAATTCATTTCAGTGCTGTAAATTCTATGTGATTTATAAGAAGTACTGTAATTGAATCTTTTCTAACAAGCTGCAAAAACAACCTAAAGAAAATTCAGGTTTTTATTGCATATTTTCTCTCTCTCCTGTGCTAGAGACCACAACCCCCACCAATAACTTTCATTGCGTGGACTGTCTGCTGCTGATGTTCTCCCACAATGGACAGCTGCCTGCATTTCCTATGAAGAATAGTCATCCAGATACCCAGTGTGTGATAAAGCATACCTGATCGAATTCTGCATTGTTCAAGTATCCTTCTCCCAAGGTGGAGTGACTTAGGAGTTAATTTTATTATGCAATGGCTGAAGGAGTGAAGAAACATTTTTTTGCATACGGATGTAGGGAGTCTTTTTCCCTCTTCCCACAAAATGTGGTTTGTAGAAACACTGTTTAGAATGGCATTTGCACAACTGTCTGTTATGGTGATGACTAGACCCTTTCTCTTGTACTGATAGAATTTTCACTTACTTATGTTACAGTGATCTCCCAAGTGCAGTCTTCTGCAGGTAGTTGGCTGATGCATAGAGGACACTTCACTTAGCTAATTCACTGTTAGTGCTCCGCCAGCAATATAACAAGTATTAGAGTAAGAAAAATAAATAATAGTATTTTTTCTGTTTGATTAGTAGGCCACATGGTGCACTGCTGTGCACTGTTGCTTCTATATGTAATCAGTGTAAAAAATGCAGTGTGAAGGCATTATAAAAAAGTTACAAATGTTACCTATGTAGTATAAGTAACTATAGTCAGAAGTCACATCACATGCTTTAAAATGTACTTACTTTGGTGTTGGCTAGCACATGACGTAGCATAATTTAAGTGTCCCGTGCAATATGACATATTTTGAAAAGTATTACAGGTTTTATTGATATTTATTCTGCTTTATAGTTCTCAGTTGTATTCTATTTCCTTGTAATTGCTGTTTTTTTGCAGCTAATAAAACAACCATTAGCAGATATTCCTGTTTATTTGCTGTGTCTAGTCTGTCAATGCTAACCCCATAAAAAATAGCTTAATTTTATGAGAATTACCCACTCTCCCCCCATCTTCTCAACTAGTTCCCTTAAGAATTATTTCAGGTTTGTGCAGTCCTAAAAGTTATGTTGCCACTCCTCACACTCTCCCTGGGTGCATCTCCAACATTCATCTCTCGTAGCAGGGAATAAATAACATTGCTATCCTTTGTGGGGTGCAAATATACTTGCGGAGTCATTACCAAGCAAAACTCCTGAGCTTCCTTAATTGTAAAGCTGTACTGGGTCCTAAACAAATCCATTTCCATGTTCCTCCATCTGTATTCTTTCCCACCATTTTCTCCTAGCCTTTGCAGAATTCTGTATAGTTTTGCTTTTGGTTTACCTGGAGTTTGAGTTCCCTCCCTTATGGATAGTATCCAGCTGATTAGTTTATGCCAGTCTTCCTTACCTGTCGTCTTGCAATCATGTTCCCTTCAATTCAGTCTCTAGCATTTTAAAGTCCTTTTCATAGCTCTTACAGAGGTCTGATTTTTTGCTGATACTCTTCCCATGTTGACACTTTCCCTCTGTACACAAGTTGCTCCAAAAATATCAGCTTTGTTTTCTTTCTGTCCTCATCTTCACACTATTGTATCTGGTCTAACGTCAGTCTTCTTTTTTGCTATTGGTCGGATATCTTGTTTCCACTTAAATTTATTCAAACTTTTTAATATTTTTTGATTAAATAGCAACAACACTGGATATGTTAATCTTTCCAGATGCACCCCTCCAAAAGGCTTCAAACAGGTCTTTTCTTCCTAGCCATTTAACTTTTTCGAAAATTATATCATTCTATACTGCTTAGTATGGGTCATCTAAACATTGCTCTAAACATATCCACTGAATGGCTTGCAGATATTTTGGTAAATCTGGGCCTCTTAGTCTCCCTGTAGTCATTAGCCATAATTGCCGTTTTCCCACACAACCTGTGGTGGAGCACCTGCCCAGGAAAAAATCCTTTGTCCATTGTCCTGGATGGGCAAGTTGATGAGATGCCTAACGATTGAGGTAAATATGATACATGTGGCAAGTCATGCCACTGCAGCACTTGAATTTCCTGGTCCTGCTATAGGAACAAATGTTTAAATGTCTCTAACATCTGTATTATTTTTCCATCATCTCTTGTAAAAAGTTGTCCTTTGTGTCTTTTAGTGTCTCTCTTAACCATATTCCCAAATATTTCAGCCCGGGCACCTGCATGTTTGGATCCCTCTTTCTGGCTGTCCACCTTAACCTCATTGATCTGTAAGGCCTTTGTTAGTTTTTATGTTTGCTTTAGATTCAGCTGTTCTTCCAAACTGTTGCAACAGGGTAAATAAGTCTGTGTTATCTCTTTGGGTGTCTCCTAGTGTCACCATTATGTCACCGTATGTAATGTTATTTTAAGTTCCTTTTGTCAATATTTATATCTCTTCAAGTGTGAGCTTCTTATTTCTGTGGCTAATGGCTTCAAGTGTATGGCAAATATGAGACATGATAAAGGGCACCCTTGCTGTGCCCTCTTGTTAGGGGTACCCCCTCCAACAGATTAATCACTATCTTTACTTTAACTGTGGAGCCATAATATATGCTGGTTAACAAATGCATGCATTGGTCTGGTATTGCCATTGCTTGCAGTACACTAAACATGCATTCCCATTCAGCCCTATCAAATGCTTTCTCCACATTGAGGCTGATTATCCCTTCTTTTTTCTTTTTCTCTTGTGGATAATGTATTATTAGTGATGTGTGTAGAATATTGCCAAAAGTCTTCCTTCTTTTGAATAAGCCATATCACTCAAAACTTATCAAAGTACCATGGCAAATCTATTTGTAAATATTGTCATGAAAATTTTGTATTTATGGTTTAGTATAATTATGAGCCTGTGGGACCCCAGGTACCTCAGGTCCTTACCCTCCTTAGGAATTACTGTAGTTGTTTCCTTTCTTCGTGAATCTGGGCGTCTTTTTTGGTATTAAAATGTCGTTCATAAGCCTCTTCCTACCACCTATTATCTTTGTACCTCCTAGTCTCTAGACCATTAGTGGTATTCCAGCTGGGCCTGTCCATTTGTCAGGTTCCTAAAACATTTCCTCATGGGCTCATGGGT
The DNA here is from genome assembly GCF_019279795.1 of Protopterus annectens. Classification (NCBI taxonomy): domain Eukaryota; kingdom Metazoa; phylum Chordata; order Ceratodontiformes; family Protopteridae; genus Protopterus; species Protopterus annectens. The sequence goes on from NC_056740.1 coordinate 297,480,510, forward strand.
GATTTTGCTACAGGATTGTTTCTGCGGGTCTCAGATAACCTCAGTAATTGTAAATGTGCAGAGTGATCCAGTATTGCTCCATTTCTATTCTCTATTCCTGTTTTGTATAAGTCTTCAAAGTAATTTGTAAACGGATTCAGAACATGTCCCCTTTCTGTCACTCTTACCCCTGTGGAGGGATTCTGTACAGCCGCTGTATTACGTTCTGTTTCTTTTTACCTCAGCCTTCAGGCTAATGCCTTTATTGCAGTAAGAGAGTTTTAATAATTTAGGTCTTTCAGGGCAACCACCTGCCTTATAATTCTCTCCTCATCCCTCTCCTGCAAGTCTTTCTATGATTGTCTTATCTCCTCTTTCTCCTTGGTTATTCTCAGACAGCTGTCCCTTTCATCTGCACCTCTTTTAACTCTTACATCCCTTCTTTTGAAAATTATCTTACTTGTCTTCTGTTATATTCTCACAATTCTTCCCTTAACCTTATTTTAAGAGTGTCAGAATCTCCCCATTTCACTCCTGATCTGCCTTCTTTTGTACCCTTGTCTAAATGTGTCTCTCACTAGTTGGGAAACCTGCAGTGTGAGTCTGTTACCTCCCGCTTGTCTGTCTACAGGTTTAGTTTTGAATAGGCATGCCCTGAGATTACTGTTGGACTCACTGTGATCTCACCAGTTATATTCAATTCTAGACTGTCTAGAACTTTTGGTAGAAGAGTATGTGGATTCTTGTACCTCATGCCCTCTCACATGTTAAGCCAGACATATTGCAGTCCAAAAACTTTCAACATTTTTTGGACATCCTGTCTTATGTTTTATGATCTTCCCTCTACCTCCCATCACCTCTCACTCATGAAAAGACAGTGTTCCAGTCTCCAATAATCAGCAACCACCCATCCTAAAAATGAATTATGCCTAAATAAACCTGCATATTATGTAAAGTTTTGCCTTAGTTGACAAGTATATAGACACCGTTGTGAACTTGTAGCAAAAAAAAGTGCCCCTTTCACTCCTGCATAACAGCCTTTTGAGTTGTCTGTTGTCCCCATTTGTTGAAATCGTATTAATTTGTGCTTTAATGCAGTTACTCCCCTCCATCTGGCTCCTTGATAACTTGAGCTAACTGGCAAATTATGCCCTTCCTCACTAAATTTTAATGTCCCTCAATAGATCCTAGGATCCAAATATAAATCATTATTCATAATAACAAAATCTTTTAGCAGTGCAGATGACTCCCTGTATGCCAATAAAGTTGCTAAAATATGGAACTTCATCCCCATATCACTTAAAACAATTCAAAATGTAAGTTTTTTTTTTTAAAAAACACTATTAAAGCATTTCCTGATAGAGAAATGGCTGTGTTCCTGTATCACACTAGGTTAATTACTGTCACATCAACAGAACTTGCTAGACAGACAGATTTGTCTTGCAGAGATTGCCCCACCTTTGGAACAAGCTTCCTGTTCATGTCAAACAAAGCCCCTCATTGGCCCTATTTAAGGATAATTTGGACGATTGGATGGGTAACTGGAAATTCTCCCTGGGGGTTCCACCTGTGTTCCTCATGGACAGAGGCAATAGGTGCTGATTTTAGTGTCTGCTTGAACCAGAAATCCTTGGGAACATGGGTTGAACTTGGCTAGGCTTGTAAGGGCCCTGAGGTCAATAGCCTAGTAACTTCCTATGAGCCTGTGATCCTGTGAACACCTCTGTATGGTTCTATAGCAACACCAGTCATCATAAACCTAACCTCTAAATTACTTAGTATTCCCCACATTAACCTTTTCTTCCCTTTTGCTACATATGCTAAATATGATATCTGCTATACTACAATACTTATTACTTATTCCTTTTCTGTTTCTACGTTCCCAATCTCTGATTTTATATATGAACCACTGTAACTCGTCTTCATTGTTTGTAATGAAAACTGTTTAGGCAAAACAGTACAAGCTGCATACTTCGACCTAGCCAAAGCTTTTGACACAGTTCCCTACTCAGGCATAACAGAAAAGCTAAATAAACTGGGAATAAACCTCTTTTTCACCCTCTGGATTGTCAGCTGGCTCACATACAGGATGCAGATAATCAAAATAGAGAAAGTTACCTCCACAAAGAGATCAGTCACCAGTGGAATCTCCCAGGGTTCTGTGCTGGGACCCCTCCTGTTTGACATCTCATCATCTTCTTTCGGCTGTTCCCGTTAGGAGTCACCACAGCAGATCACCTGTTTCCATTTCTTCCTATCCTTTGCATCTTGCTCTGTCACACCAACCACCTGCATGTCCTCTCTCACCACATCCATAAACCTTATCTTAGGCCTTCCTCTTTTCCTGTTACCTGGTAGCTTCATCCTTAGCATCTTTTTCCCAATATACTCGGCATCCTTCCTCAGCACATGTCCAAACCAACGTAATCTTGCCTCTTTGGCTTTGTCTCCAAACCTTCCAACCTGGGCTGACCCTCTAATATACTTATTCCTAATCCTGTCCACCCTGGTCACACACAGTGCAAATCTTAACATCTTTAACTCTGCCACATCCAGCTCAAACTCCTGCCTTTTTGTCAATGCCACTGTCTCCATCCCATATAACATAGCTGGTCTCACTACCCTCTTGTAGACCTTCCCTTTCACTCTTACAGGTACTTGTCTATCACAAATTACTCCTGACACTCTTCTCCACCTACTCCATCCTGCCTGTACTCTCTTCTTCACCTCTCTTCCACACTCACCGTTACTCTGAACTATTGACCCCAAGTATTTAAACTCATCCACCTTCACCACCTCTACTCCTTGCATCCTCACCATTCCTCTATCCTCCCTCTCATTCACACACATATATTCTGTCTTAGTCCTGCTGACCTTCATTCCTCTTTTCTCTAGAGCATATCTCCATCTCTCCAGGGTCTCCTCCACCTGTTCCCTACTCTCACTACAGATCACAATGTCATCTGCAAACATCATAGTCCACGGGGACTCCTGTCTGATCTTGTCTGTCAACCTGTCCATCACCATTGCAAATATGAAAGGGCTCAGAGCTGATCCTTGATGTAACCCCACCTCCACCTTAAAAGCATCAGTCACTCCCACCGCAGACCTCACCACTGTCACACTACCCTCGTACATATCATGTACCACTCTTACATACTTCTCTGACACTCCTGACTTTCTCATACAATACCACAACTTCACTCTAGGCACCCTGTCATATGCTTTCTCTAAGTCTACAAAAACACAATGCAACTCCTTCTGACATTCTCTGTACTTCTCCATCAACACTCTCAGAGCAAACATTGCATCTGTAGTGCTCTTTCTCGGCATGAAAACATACTGCTGATCACTAATCATCACGTCCCTTCTTAACCTAGCTTCCACTACTCTTTCCCATAACTTCATGCTCTGACTGATCAATTTAATCCCTCTGTAGTTACTACAGCTCTGCACATCACCCTTATTCTTAAAAATCAGTACCAAAACACTTTTTCTCCATTCCTCAGGCATCTTCTCACTTTCCAAGATTTCATTAAACAATCTGGTTAAAAACTCCACTGCCATTTCACCTAAACACCTCCATGCTTCCACACGTATGTCATCTGGGCCAACAGTCTTTCCATTCTTCATCCTTTTCATAGCTATCCTTACTTCCTCCTTGCTAATCCACTATACTTCATGATTCACTATCCCTACATCATCTAACCTTCTTTCCCTCTCATTCTCTTCATTCATCAACCCCTCAAAGTACTCTTTCCATCTCCTCAACACACTCTCCTCGCTTGTCAGTATGTTTCCCTCATTACCCTTTATCACCTTTACCTGCTGCACATCTTTCCTAGCTTGGTCCCTCTGTCTAGCCAATCGGTACAGGTCCTTTTCACCCTCCTTAGTGTCCAACCTTTCATATAACTCTTCATATGCCTTATCCTTAGCCTTCGCCACCTCTCTCTTTGCCATGCACCTCATCTCCTTATACTCCTGTCTACTTTCTTCATCTCTCTGACAATCCCACTTCTTCTTTGCCAACCTATTTGTCTGTGTGCTCTCCTGTACTTCCTCATTCCACCACCATGTCTCCTTGTCGTCCTTCCTCTGTCCAGATGTGATACCAAGCACCTTTCTAGCCGTCTCCTCTGTCCAGATGTGATACCAAGCACCTTTCTAGCCGTCTCCCTTACTAGCTCTGCTGTAGTTACCCAGCAGTTTGGTAACTCTTCACTGCCTCCCAGTGCCTGTCTTAACTCATCCCTGAACTCCACTTCACAATTACCCTTTTTCAATTTCCACCATTTGATCCTTGGTACTGCCCTCACATTCCTCCTTCTCTTCTTGATCACCAACGTCATCCTACAAACCACCATCCTATGCTGCCTAACTACACTTTCTCCAGTCACCACTTTACAGTCTCCAATCTCCTTCAAACTGGCCCTCCTACATAAGATATAATCCACCTGTATGCATCTTCCTCCACTCTTGTATGTCACCCTATGCTCCTCCCTCTTGTCAAAATACGTATTCACCACAGCCATATCCATCCTTTTTGCAAAATCCACTACCATCTGACCTTCTGCATTCCTTTGTTTAACACCATACCTCCCCATCATTTCCTCATCCCCTCTGTTCCCTTCACCAACATGCCCATTGAAATCTGCTCCAATCACCACTCTCTCTCTCCCTTGGGTACAGTCATCACCACTTCATCCAATTCACTCCAAAATTTTTCTTTCTCATCCATTGCACACCCAACTTGTGGAGCATATGCACTAACAACATTCATCATTACACCATCAATTTCTGTCCGACACTCTTTTTACCTCCAAAACACTCAAAGCATACTGTTCCTTCAGAATAACTCCTATGCCATTTCTCTTCCCATCCACACCATGATAAAACAATTTGAACCCACCTCCGAGACACCTAGCCTTACTCTCCTTCCATCTGGTCTCTTGAACACACAATATACCAACCTTCCTTCTGTCCATCATATCAGCTAGCTCTCTCCCTATACTAGTCATACTGCCAACATTCAAAGTTCCGACCATCACTACCACAGTCCTAGCCTTTCTCCTCTCTTCCTGCCTTTCGGCCATGCCTTCCACCTCTTCTCCTCCTTTGGCCAACAGTAGCCCAATTTCAGCCAGCGCCCTGTTGGCTAACAGTACTGGTGGCGGTCATTGTTAACCCGGGCCTCGACCGATCCGGTATGGAAATATTTACTGGTGTCTCCATAAAATGATTTGGCAACGTTTTACGCCGGATGCCCTTCTTGATGCAACCCTCCCCATTTATCCAGGCCTGGGACCAGCACAAACAAATGCACTGGCTTGTGCATCCCCAGTGGCTGGGTTTCTACTTTTCTGAAATAAAAGCCAATACCAAAGGGCTCTGAATCTCCTAATGACTTGCAGGAAGGTCTGTCTCAAATAAATAACTGGTGTCAAAAATCATGGTCTGTAACTAAAGCTCAAAAAATGCATTATTGTATCTTTTGGAAAGTCTTCTAACCCCAGGGAATTACCACATTTACAAAACACTCTTTAAGTGTTGACCCAGTTGTTCAGGGTTTGGGAACTTGTGTGGACAGAGATCTAACTGTCGACCAACCTGTGTTTATTGTTGTTAGACAGTCCTTCTGTATTGCATAGCTTATAAACAAATGGATTGTGTCTAGATTTAGGGATGTCATTGTCACCCTTTACTCAGCCCTCATTAGGTCAGTCATTGAATATAATGCCCCTTTTGGCATGCATCTATCCAGACACATACAACAACTGGAACACCCACAGAGATACCTTACGAAAATGATTCAAGACCTAAACAACATGTCCTACATGGACCGAATCAATGCCCTGCACTCATTATCCAACAGACTGCTAAAAGGTGGTACCTGTGTCTGGCACACAAGGCATCCTCAGACTCATTATTGATGAATTTACTGCACACCAATAAGCCAAATGGCATTAGAAGTACTCCTTCTAGGGATCTAAACCTCTTCTGCAACATCAACAGAATGGTTTGGAGGGGCAGGTGTATTTCACAGATGATACCTCTGCTGTGTAACAGACTCCCCATCCACATAAAACAAAGTTCACCCCTGTCCATTTTCAAGCACAACTTAGATCTATGGATTTAAACAGAAAAGTTACCCCAGGACTGTTCCCCATACTACTAATGGACAGAGGCAGCTCCAAAATGCTTTATCCCATGTATGGGTCCCCTCAAATTTTCAATGGTATGATCCCATTTATTCTAATTAGGGGTACTATATAACTATCGACCATGGATTAGGTAAGCCCAATCTATAACCAAAGGGACAGGTTATTTTGAGCACAAAAAGGGAATTTGGGTAGGCTTAAAATGGCCTGCAAGGGCAGTACTTACCTATGAACCTATAATTGTAGTATTGCTGATAGAAACAACATACTAAAAGACATGCTTGCCCTGATCAAGGCACTCAACTCTCTGAATTATCTTTGGTCCTCAGGACTTCTTCAAGTTTTTGCAGACAATACGACAGTCATGTGGTACATCAACAAGCAAAAAGGAACAAGGAGGTACTCCTTTTGCAGAATAGTCATGTTAGCCTGGGATATAACCTCACAGCACAATCTCATTCTACAGGCATCCTGCATTCCGTCAGAGCAAAATTGTGAGGCAGACAAGCTGAGCAGGACAAGGGTAGACTCTCATGAATCGAAACTAGATCAGGGGAATCTTCCAAGATGCAATCCATCTGTGCAGAGTTCCTCAAACAGACCTCTTTGCCTTCTGTCTAAATAATCAACTAGCAAGATTCTTCTCTAGGACCCCATGCAAGAAGGCCTGGGACACAAATATCTTTTCTTTTGCTTGGACAGGAATGTTCTTGTATACTTTCTATCCTTTCCACTAATATCCAAGGTATTTCTGAAGAGTCAGAAGGAATCCCCCAAGATCACTGCAGTGATTCCCTTCTGGATCAGGGAACCATGGTTCCCCCTTCTTTTGAAAATGGCCAGGAACATTTAGCACAAGCTTCCTCACAGAGTGGATTTACTTAAACAAAAACAGGGGTATTTGATACACCCTGCCACCATTCAATTTTAATTGTTTGCCTGGATGGTAGAGTCTTAATTCATTTTAGGCACCTGTTTACTGAGGATGTACAGCAGGTACTAATGGAGGCAAGAAAACCTGCTAGTAGAAGATCATATACTTGCAAATGGTAAAGGTTTTCTGGTTGGTTTCAACAGCATAACCAACATCCATTCTGGGCTAGTTGTTCTCTGGTCTTACAATATTTGTGCGGGTTAGTATCCTATGGCCTTTCTTATTCCTCTATCAAGGTTCATTTATCGGTCATTTCAGCATGTCTGCCCATGGACCTTCCTCTTTCAGTGTAGTCTCAAAGAAGTTTTGCATTAGAGGCCTCGAAAAAAATGATGGCCCCTCCTTGGGATCTTAATTATGTGTTAGAGAAACTAAGACTTGCTCATTTTGAACCAACAACCTGGCCGAATTGAGGTTCTTAACATGGAAGACAGTTTTACTGATTGCTCTGACCTCTGCGAGAAGACTGCCTGAATTGCAAGCTCTAATGGTGAGTCATTTTTCCACAGGAGAGGGTTTATTTTAGAACTAATCCTTATTTTATGCCTGTAGTGGTGTCCGAGTTTACTTTAAGCCAAACCATCCCTCTTTCCATTTTCCTTCCTGACCCCAAAAATGAGGGTGAAAGTCTAGTCCATATCTTTGATGTCCACAGACAACTCAATTACGATCTTGATAGAACTAAGTCTTTCAGACCTTCAGATCAGTTGTTCATTTCTTGTGAAAGTAAGAAGGACAACCAGTGTTGTGTAAGACTATTACTTTTTGCTATAGTCAATACATCAAAAGTATTCCAGGCAGGGTCAAGGCCCACTGTACCAGGGCCTTGGCTTCATCTGTGGTGTTTTGGAAAGGGCTGAATTCTAGAAGTATTCTAGAAGCAGCAACTTGTTCCTCTGTATATGCTTTTACAAAGCACTATAAACTTGATTCCATATCTAGGTCTAGATCAGGCTTTGCAAGGGCCATACTCCAGGGGCTCCTGTATTCTAATCTTTCCACCTTCCAACTTCAGTAAGCTAGGGTAATCTATCCATATAGGTAAGGCTACTACAGCAATGATCAGGTTGATGAACATAGTACAGTTATGTAAGTAAACTTACCATGACATTAGATGTTCGAATGATCACTGCTGCAGTAGCCGCTACATCCTTCCATCCCCATTATTTTTCAGTATGTGGTTATTTATTTTTTGTTCTTCCTAGCATTGAATTTAAAGAGCTCAGGTTCCCTCTCTATGTTGACAGGCAATCTCTGAAAGGCTTGGCACCCAAACGTATCTTTTAGTCACCTCAGCTTGAGCTGCCTGACAGTTTGGGCATGTGGAAGGTGCCTTGAAGCTTTGCAAGCTGGGTGGCTGTTATATCCATGGCAGGATATAAGCCATATAGCTAAGGCTGCTGCAGCAGTGAGCATTTGATCATCTACTGTTATGGTAAATGTACTTAGACAACTGTAATTCCCATAGTTTCCTCCAGTGAAACATACCAGCTGCCATGCGACCAATGAATCACCATTTATTCTTGATAGTCTTGGTACTGGGAAAGAAAAAAGGAAAAAAACAATCCCTTAGACATTTTCTTTATTTCAAAAAAGAAACATTAATCAGCCTAATATATTTAGTAACTACACGTTTTGTTTATATTCTGTTTGTAGCCAATATTGTAGTAATTTCATAACTGAGCGACTCACATACAGAACTGTGTAAGTTTGCCATTCAGTGTTTATTGTGTCATTGTCTCTGTTTTCATGATTAAGTAGACAGATTGCTGACTTCCACATTTTTTATAACTTTTTGCAAAGTAGTTGTCTTATTGCCCTACCTGAGTGAAATACAACTCATTAATGAGGATCACCGTTTTCCAGACCTCGTTGTCTTCTTTCTTGCATCAGATCAGCCCTCATTTTCAAAGCTGTATACTTCTTGAACAGTAGGAAAACATCTGTAGTTTCTCTGAAGCTTGGTCCTGGTGCTTTCTTTTCATCCCTAGGCAACTATTTGCAGCCAAAGGAGTTCATTACCTTCTGGAGTGCATAACATTTTCATGGGTTCAAGGAAGTCCATGGTCCTCCTTTGAAAGTGATCTTCAAGTGAGACGGGTAAATCAATTGGAACCATAAGCCCTTTTCCCTACACTTCCTCTGTATAGGAATGAAGGCAGCACACCTTCAGTATGTTGCTGCAGAAAAATCCAATTACACATACACTATAGATTATCTCAGCTTCAGATTAATCCTCAGCTACCCCAGTTTCATGGCGATAGTTTACTTTTGTGCAAAAGTAATAAAGTATACAAGGATCAAACGTGTTCTTGCCTGGACTAGTGATGCTTGGCTCTTGCCACCATGAAGAAATTAATCAGTCAGTGTTGTGAGAGAAGGAGGATCCTTTGGACTGATCCTGCAGACCAGTCAAAAAAAAAAAAAAAGTAAAGGGTAGATCAATAAGAACTGTTTATCCATAGTGTAGATCTTTGCAGAAAAGGGTAACAAGTCCTTTTTTTCTGTAAAGTGCACCAAGTTTATAACCACGTCTGTTGCAAACATAATACTCAGGAAAATTCATTTTCTTATAAAGAAGAAAGCTAAAGTATTGGTACATTGAGACTGTGTCATTATGGGAAATATTCATAATCTTGATGTTAAATATATTTCCTCTCATGTGAGGGAGTGTTTCATTCCCAAACACAAGTTTGATCTTGTGGCATTCAGAATTAAGGAGCCATAAGCTAGCAAGGTCTCCGGTTTCTTGCTTGCTTTCCAAAGTTATGGAATATGCTTCCAGGATGGTACCATGTGTGGATAAGATTGTGTTCACATCTGTATACTCTATTAGAATGGTAGTTTTACATGATAATGCATGTAGTGAAAATCATATGATCCAGCATTGTTCCTAATATTACTGTCACTAGGCTAATACCCTCTTTTAAGGGGAGAACTGAGGTGGTATTCATACTACTAGAGAAACACAGCCAGTGCATTGGGGAACTTCAGCTACTGTTTTTGATAGAAGCAGTTGGATATATTACATCCGTCTGAGCTTCAGCCAACTGATACATACAGGGGCTTCGGTTTAAAGTCTAATCCAAAGGATAAGATTCCCTTATCTCAGTAAGTATTGGTTTACTTGGAGTAGTCTTAGTCTTAACTGTATGCATGATTGCCTAGCCATTGGAGTGTATTTGTGTTGAGACCAATTTTTTCAAGCTTGCCCTTGAATATGCATTGATCAGAAGCAATGAAAACTTTGAAGAGATTGAGTAGACATTCTGCAATGTCTGCATCATTAGAGTGATTAAAAATTAAGTCTGTTAATTTTACAAGGGCAGATGTAGTATGCTGTATTTAGTAAGATGTTGCCAAATGTTCAACAGTCCACAGGGGTCTACATCTTATTATCGGATGATGAAAAGAGTGAATGCTGTTTCATCGATCTGATAATGTCAAAAGGAGAAAATAGCGAAGTCACGGAACATCGATTGTTTTCCCAGGGAAAAAAATCGGTGGGCCGTCTTTGGGACTTTGCCATTTCCTCCACTATGGTGCGATCTCGGAGTTGGTATATTTAAGTAGGGGTGGTGTGTGGGGCACAGCCCTTAATTTTGTGTGTAAATTTTTTTTTGTTTTGTTTTGCGGAGCAGAACATTTTTTTCCATGAGAAAAAAATTTGCTGTTCCGTATGTTCGTGTTTTTGTGATTTTGACATTATCTGTTCGATGAATGAGCATTCGCTCTTTTCATCTTCCGATAATGTGATGTAAACACGTCCACAGAGCTCATGGTATTTGGTGTGATAACTGTGAATGATATGTTATAGTGAGTTGGACAGAGGATGGATGCAGGAAGCTGGATGGAACCAATGAGCTTGAAATCATCACCATCCTTAAGTAGTAGGACAAAACTGATTTTTTTCTGTAATTCACATACAGCCCATTCACTGATTTGTTCTTAATTAGGACAGCTGTCTCAGCAGTGACTGCTGCACTGTGTTGAAGGTTCATTGGTGCCTAATTGTTGGCCCTTGTCCATTGTTTTACACAATGTTACATAGTAGGTTTTTAATAGTATCAGGCTAACCTTCATAAAATCAAAGTGAAGGCGAGAGAGTACCTTGAAACAAAAGACCATGCAGCTAAACGTAGTAGGCAAACTGCTGATGAGAGTTTTGAACTGAGAGAATAAATACTTGTTATCTCATTAGCTGTTTAAAGGTTTAATAATCAATTTATTTGTTTTTTCTTTTTACATTGTTATTTTTCAGAGGAGTTTAAGTGTTGCTAACCTCAAGGAAGCTGGTGCAGAGGTACTCAGAGCTAGGTTAATACTGAGTAAAGTATGACTAGTGTGCCCACCAATGTTGAAAACTGTGATAACTGTGTCAATGGAGAAGTTAGAAAAAGATGTGGTAGTAAATTGGCATGGGGATAGATGGAATTGTTAGAAATGTATGGCAGGTGAAATGATTCACTCTGCCATGGGCAAAAGGTATGATTCCAGTTAATTACACCATTGGCTGTAGAGTCTTGTTATTTGTTTCCATGGTATTTAGTAATCAGTCCATCATAGAGAGACTTGGTCTTATTCATAGATTTGCCTGTTTGGGAAGTATAAAAAGATACGCGGTAGAAACCATTAGGTAAAGGACACAGACAGCTCATGTTATAGTCATCCATTAATAAATTTGCATTATTGTTATTGCACTTAAACTATTCAGAAACATTTTTATGGAGTATTTATTCAAATCTTTGTCTAGTGTTTAAAAAACGCTGTGGAATAGAATGTTGGGTCTTCTGTCTGTTTTAATCAATATTATTTTTGAAGTTGCTTTGGAGAAGTTTGTCAGTGCTAGAAATGTGGTCAGTTTTATGCAAATATGATCACACCTTATCCTCCACTGCCTACCATTGATCTTATTTTTATTTGCTTCTTGCCTTGTGGAAGTCTTCAAGTTAAAACGAGAGGGCCAGCAAATGTCACATTATTATCAAATGGGTTCTAAGTTTACATTCTCCAGATAATTATCTTTTGTGTGAAACCATACTGGACAGTTATCACAAATCTACTTCTAAAGTAGAGTTCCCATCTTCCATCACTCCAGCAGGGTCTCGGGTTTCAGATGGTTGATAATTACTGTTTTGTTAAAAAATGTTTAGGTGGTTGTTAATTAATGGTCATTTGAGAGCTTCAGTGCCCAGCTTACATTCTTTGGTTTTATGTGTCTGGACTTGATTTTTTTAACTAGACTTTTTTTTTAACTTGTTTGCATGTCATTTTTAAGTATCTTTCTTTCCAGATAATCTTAGAGAACCACTCATTTGCTTGAGGTTTATATTAGTTTAAACAAGAAAAATCATATTTAACATGATAAGCAAAAGCACTTGAAACGGTCTGCAAGACAGATTCAGTCTCATCAGTCTTACACTTTAACCTTTGACTTCCAAAAATTCATATGCTCCATTCAAGTTTTTAACTTAAATTTAAATTTTATCTTGGTACTTATTTCCTAAACATCTTTATAAAATCAAAGTATAAGAGTTTGACAATAAATAGATCAAGCTTTGAAGTATTGTGACAAAAGTACTCCAAGTATTGTGTAAACACGCACACTTAAATGTAAAATTGTAGAATGATTACTTTTTAAACAATTATAAACAAGTAAAAATATAGTAAGTATGCAACAAAGTCTACAATTATTTTGAGTAGCTAATATACACAAGTCCGTGAAGAAATGGCTTCAAGGCTTGTTTTAGGAACAAGAACAAAAAATCCACAAAATGAAGGTCTTTGTTGATAAAAACAATCTTTGTCTACTGAATTGGGCTAGAGGTGGGCATTCTGTCCCAAAAGCTTGAATTCTGGGCTGGATGCAATCCATAATTAGCAGACACCAAAACAACCCTACGAACAGCAAAGCCAGCAGTTATTGTGACAGCATTAAATGTCTTTATACAGGCTACAGAGCCACCCAGCACATGGAAAGATCAGTGATGAGAACATTGGAACTTCGTCATCTTCGGTATATCAAAGGCAATAAGATCATCCACAAGGTGTGCAAGTACTGAAACAGTTCCACAAACAGTGCCTAATTAGTGGCAGTCCACACATTGTGCAAGTACTGAAACAGTTCCACAAACAGTGCCTAATTAGTGGCAGTAATGAAACTCAGAGTTCCATCCAGCAGCTTTCAAGACCAGCCATAGACAAAGTAGAAAACGGGCCAGTAGAACAGAATCATAAGGACTCAAAGCAAACATCAGTGGAAATTGCACCAGCAGTGATGACAAAGTAACATCAAGCTCAGTGTCTTCACTGTGGGACCCTGCACAAGCAGTGGAATAGTGTAGCAGATGTTACAGTAAGAGTAAACAGACAGCATCTAAAGACACCAGTGAAGGTGGATTAAAAGTGAAGACACTGATAAACACCTTCACCAAACTCCGCAAGAAAGTAAGCATCCATTAGTTTAACAAATGTTGTTAAAGTGTGCAGTTCTACTAGATGCATCCCAGCACTTGAAACTGCCACAAAGCTTTTTTGTAAATGTGTTCTTTTTAATGTCAATCTTATTTTAATAAAAATCTTCGTAAACATTTTATTAAAACACTCCTACAATTGTTTTTTTTATCCTCTAGTGACATCATCAGAAGGCTAGGGTATAAATATGTCCATAGACCTAAGTGGACATGACTCTGTGTATGTGCAGTGCCAGGTCCATTAAAGTCTAGAGATGTATTTACATGCTATCCCTCCGGTGTTGTCAGTGGAAGCTTAAATAAAATTTAAACTTCCTGTGACTTAAGCAGTAACATTGAATTTTACAGAGGATTTATTTAACATGTCAGCCGTTTACATTTAGCGAGGTACAGTCTGGAATGTTTTGCAGCCCTGGAAGCACCTCATATGGTGGTGCCAAAGGTAAGTGGTTTATTTAGACTGTACACTTTAAGTACTTTCTTCCTTTCTTTTTCTGCTTCATGTACTTTCTGTGTCTGTGCTGGACTTTTTAGCTGCATGGCATCTCATGTGCATTTACTGTTTTATTATACTTCGGATATCTTCAAGCAAACTTTAAATAAGTTGAAAATTGTGACTATAGCATCCTGTAGATACTTTTTTTTTACCACAACTTTCATCATTTTTTTACACAGTTTAATTTTTTGTATCCACTCTGCTATACAGACAGCCAGGTCTCTGTAACAGGGATAAAAAGAGAAAGTTAAACCTGGCAAAGGAGAGATGCCCTTAATTTGGAGGAGGGTACCAGTTACCAGACAGGTCCCATACACAAAAAACTGCACCACTCTTCTCGCAAATCTCAATGCTGTCACTTTTGTTGGTGCTTATTTTGATGAGTTCTGCAACATTGCAAGGTGCTGAGTTTTTAGTGGTGAAAGGGCTCCAGTGCATAATTGATAACATTCCAGTGAGGTCCTTTAAGTCTGGCTTCCAAACTGTTTTCCTTTGACTGCAAAACTTCTGAAAAAAAGAGTATTTTGACATAGTTCAGTAAACAACACAAAGTCATCAGGGACCAAAGATGGAAACTATCACAGGCCGACTTAAATTCATGTATAGAATGCTACAATATGAATCTTCACTGGTTTCTTTGAAAGTTCAAACAGGGAAAAGGCAATTAAAACAAATCTGCTTCCCCTGAGTCCCATAGTGAAAATGAAGACTGCTGTGAAACTATTTATTGTCTGTGTTTGCAAAGTGAGTTTTCTTCTTGTCATTTTATGTGGAGTTTTCTTAACACAAAATCTTTGTAAACTTTTAATTAAGGAGTTGACATTGGAAATGTACATCACCCTAAGGACAGCCTTTGGATGCATCCATAGATTTTCATGGACCCATATGCCTCTGTATGCTCAGTGGTGCATCCATTAGTGTATGGGCATATTCCCAGGTTGTCCCTATACTGACATCACTGACGGATACTTTATCCCTATACTGACATCACTGATGGATACTTTTCACTAAGGAGAAAGCGTATTTTACAACAATTTTTATTTTAATACTTGTAACACATATATGTATTGTGTTAACCACCTTGGCATGATAGACATTTCATGTAATGTTGGAAAATGTAAGTGAACAATGTAATGAAACAAGTGTACTAAATACTTTTTGAAACACTGTATGTGTAATTGTAAAGACAAACAAATCGTAATGATCAAAAGCTAAACTAATTCCTAAGTATGCTTGCATTGTGTGGTTCATTTATAGAATAAGTAGACAGCAATGTTTAGTATAATTCACATTAAGTATGGAAGAAGAAACAATTGTTGTACGTTCCCACAATCATATTATAGTTTAATTGGTTTCATTTGTTGTACTGCACAAAAATATGTAATCAAAATGAACTGCATTTGTTTTTCTGCAGAATTTGATGGTAGAATCTGAGAAGTAAAGAAAAAATAACAAAATACCATGTATAGTTAGGACTTCTAAAAATTTCTGTCTTAGCTGAGCAAAATAAACCATGAACTTGTTTGTGTCTTTTGGCTTTTCCCGGTTAGGGGTTGCCACAGCGGAACTCCGGTCCGCTAATGATTGGCAGTAGAGTTTTACGTGCTGGCTTGCCGAGCCTAACGCACAACCTTCAACGAAGGAACGCCCATTCATGCATGTCGCCACACAGAAGATACTCTAACTGAGAATCGAACGGGCAACGTCTAACTGTGAGGCGACAACGCTACCACAGCAGCACCACCACCGCAGTAAAGTAAACCATGAATATTTGTGAAATATTTTCTTCCAGAGACAGAGGGAGAACAGCATATTGACTGGACATACTGCTTAACATTTCTCGGTAGACAATATTTCCACATCATTATCAGGGGGCCTTAGAAATACCCACAAGCAAAGGCATACAAATATAATTTTTTTTCTGTCATGGAATTTAATATTGCATTTGCTGTTGTGGAGGTAATAGTCCACATTATGAAAGATAGCAGCTCAGAAATAGTTCTGATGATTGCATATGTAGTGCTATACTAAATGCAGTCAGCTTTACCTCCTTTTCCCGCCATACATTGTACGCAGAGCTTTAGTAATAGGTCAAGACTCTTGCAAGTTACAGTTGATTTAAGGTAGTTGTTAATTGCAGTTTTTATGAAATGTCATAACTGCAAATACAATTTAGACTGAGTAGAGTTATGTAACTGCAATTTTGTTGCTACCTCTGTATATCTGCTATTTTCCTCACTACAGTTTTTTAATCTGTGACTTCCCTAACTGTCTCCCTTTTGGGCACTTATTCTGTATTTTTCCGCTCACTCTATCTCTATACATTTAACCTATTTCTTGCTGTGTTAAGGGCCAAGCTCAGTTATTGGCTTCCTTCAACATACTTCTGCTAGACGTGTACTTCTGCACAGCGCATCTCTTGTACCCTGGCAGGATTCTTACCTACGAGCACCCTACTGCTCTTATTCCAACAAGCTGTTCTCATCTGTCTTCTCTAGAAGCAGTACCTTTTCTGCCTTCTAGTGGCTGTGTTATCCTACCTATTCTTCTGTCTCCAATTTCCCTCTCACACACTCACCTACTCTTTTACTGGTTCTATCCCATGAACGTTCTTTCTCCTAACTCACTCACTAATGTCCCTACTTACTGACTAATGTCTTCACCCCTCACTGTTCCCTCTTGTCCCCCCTCAGTGGTGTCTCTGCTTTACTTTTAATATTCTCCTTTCTCTCTCCTTTTTCCATACTGTTCAACAGTAATAGATCCCCTGTGATTGGTTAGTACCCTGCCCAGGAACCAGTCAACCACAAGTTGTGATCATCACACCCTTACGACTCATCCAGGCTTCACTCTGCCGAGGGATGCTCTCATGTTTTGCTGTATGTGTATGATAAACTATAGCCATCACCTTTAACTGTATATTACCTACTGCTCTATTCCTCTAGACCCATATTTCCCCACCGAAACATTGCTTGACTCATACCTATTACAATGCCTTATTTTCCTCTGTTAGGTGTGATCTCTCTGTATAAACTAATAAAGAACCCTTACCATTCACACTCTAAGGTGCTTTTACTGTACCTTGGAGCCCATATTCTAATGCTAGCCCATGTCTAATCAACTGAGTTTTAGCTTACCTGTGCCCCTAAAATATTTCTAGCATGTCTTGCTGATTTGTTTTTTTTTTTGTCACAGACCAGGCAATACGACTTTTTTGGCTTATCCTGCTCCATTCGCCCTCGCTGTGCTTGGGCTCACTCTGCTCCCTTACTTGCCCCCATTCTAACCCACCCCCCATATCATTTCCTTTATAGCTCTACTCTCAGGAAATCCCATCCCACCTGACCAGCCCCTTCCTGTTTTCTGGCAAATTCCAAACCCCTCCCCTGTTTTCTAAACTTGAAGAATCCAACTCTCATAGCTTCGTATTTACCTCCTGCCTTTACCTACTCTCTCTACAAGATACTTCTTCTATTCTCCTTTCTCTTCTATAACAATTCTAATATTAATACCCACCTTATACCCTATCCCAAACTAGTCTACACCATCAAAATAGTATTTCCTACTCAAATATGACTCTTACAAACATACACTATTCTCTACCTGCCTCCCTTACTTCTCCTTTTCACTCCTCCCTCCTATAGCTACCACCTAACTCCAGCATATAAACATCCCACAAGCATTCATGCAAATGACTTTTCATCACCACTGCTATCTTTTACTATCTGCTGTTCTATATTCCCTCTCCATACCCCTCTACCTAAAATCAAAATTCCCCCTTCTCTTACCTCATACTCCAAAGTTGAAACTAAATACCTCTTCTTTAGCCTATTCAAACACAAACTCCACCACAAGCTACATGCTCTTTTTTTATCAGGCGACATTCATCCTAATCCTGGACCCATTTCTCACTCTCCTATCAATAGAACTACCATTCCTAACATAGCACATCCTACACAACCTAAGAAAAATATCTCATTCTACTCTATGAACATCAGAAGTGTCCTAAATAAAGTTATTGAATTTCATGCCTGGATTACTAATCACAATCCTGCTGTAATTGCGCTCACTGAAACCTGGCTAAAATCTCGAAACCCTGATAAACAAGTACTCCCCCCTGGTTATAATATTCTTCGCCTTGACCGCCCAAAAAGAAAGGGGTGTGGAATTCTTATAACTTATTCTAATCAGCTCACAATTACTTGTTCCAATAAACCTATCCCATCCTTTTCTCCTGCTGAACTTCTACTGGCAAACATCAAATGTAATAACTACTGCACTATCACTGTAGTCACCATGTATATTCCTCCAGGGGATAACATACAAGTACTGGAGAATATTCTTTCCTATCTCTCTTAACACTTTCCAAATGAAACCATCCTCCTTGGAGATGTAAATATTTACTGGACAACTCTCTGCTCTCCAAACTATTCCTGTTGTATTAACTTATATGGATTTACTAAACTCATCTCCGAACCTACCCATATCAGTAATTCAAACAACTCTAGCACTCTCATAGACTGGATACTAGTTTCTGATCACTGCACATACTCTAATCCTGAAACCCTACCCAACTCTCCCTTAGAGACCACTCCCCAGTAAGAATTCTTAGATTTACTCCTCACTTCACCAGACCATATAGATTTGTAACATGTCACAGTCTAACTAATTTCTGCCCAGATACTTTTAAAGCCCTGCTTTCCAGAATTAACTGGACTTATCTAGCCCACCTTCCCCTTGATGAAGCAGTTCAATCCTTCAGTACTACCTTTCTTAATATTCTCGACAGCCTTGCTCCACTTCAAACAGTCCACATAAAATCACACATATCCCCTTGGCTAACAAATGCTACCCTTACCCTTATGAAATCTAGGGAGAAGATGCAGAAAAGATGGGTAAAAATAAAGCTTCCCTCTGACTTGAAAAAGTACAAAGAAGTTAGAAAGTTGGCAAAGAAACACATTATAAAAGATAAAAAGGAATTCTACTTAAACCCTCCTACTGCTGAATGATCTAAACCTAATAAATTCTGGAATTCAGTGAACCAAATACTGCATCCTGGGAATTTGTATTTTCCCAATCCTTGCCCCAATAACACACCCGAAGAAACCGCAACCATCTTCAACAACTATTTTATTGAATCTATATACAGAATGTTTACCATTGTCCCTTCTTCTACTAACTCTATAAATGCTGGAGACAGATGGACTACTAACTCCTGTGAACCCGCGCCTACTCTCAACTCTTCGAATACCTTTTCCCCTCACATCTGTTCCTACTAGCTACATTGTCTCTACTCGCCAAGCTTAAACCCTGCTCCACATCTGCTAGTTAGCAGCTGACTCACTTGCTCTTGCTGTTTCCATCCTTATAAATCAATCTGTCTCTGGGTCAAAGGTGCCTTCTATTTGGAAAGAATTCTACACACTACCTATACACAAAGGAGGTAACGCCACAGAAATCACTATCTTTAGGCCCATCGCTAGCTTATCCCTACTCTCAAAAGTCTTGGAAAAATGTATACACAAGCAAGTCTTGCAATATTTATTACAGGAAAATCTGATTACACCTACACAACATGGCTTCCATCCTAAACATAGTACTTCCACTGCCCTTACATCCTTCCTTAACACCATTTCATTAGCTAGAGATAACAACAAACTAGTCTCTTGCCTTTTCTTAGACCTTTCAAAAGCATTTGACACTGCCTCACTTTTTACTATTGACTAAAGTAACTAACCTTAACTTTTCCACTGCTACTGTTGCCTGGTGTACCAGCTATCTCACAGATCGATTGCAATCAGTGATGTGGCTCTCTGCTCTCTCGCCTTCTCTTCCTGTGAGAATGGGTGTTCCCCAAGGCGCTGTTCTTGGTCTGTTACTCTTTAACATCTTTACAGACCTACTGTATACTTCTTGCCCCCAGTCATCCTTGATACAATACACAGATGACTCCACAGTCATCACCATCACTGATACCCCATCTGAACTCATCACTGTCACTCAGACATCCTTCAACTCAGTTGAAACATGGCTCTCTAATAATAAACTCATTCTTAACCTGAAAAAGAAAAAAAACTCCTACTTTTCTTACCTAAGAATGTCTATCACCTGAAACCTACTTTCTCTGTACTTTCCTTTAATAATACCCCAACTGAAGTCGAAACAAGCACAAAACCCTTAGGTGTAATTATAAATGATCAGCTTAAATTTGACTTACATGTTAACAACTGTATCCAAAGGATTCATCAAAAACTGGGCTTCCTTTATAGAAATAAAAAGTTATTCACTAACAAAGCTAAAGTAACCCTTTCTCATGCCTACCTCCTACCCAGCCTACTGAACAGCTCTCAAGTCCTCACAAATCTCAGCTCCTCTCTCCTTACTAAACTTGAATCTACCTACAACAAAGTAGCCCAATTCACAGCACATCAAATGTACAAGTCCCATCACTGTCTCTCACTAAAACACCTAAACTGGCCAGAATTGTCTCATCTACTTCTCCTATGTCAGCTCCAAAGTATTCACTCCATTCTGTACCAGCCAGACTATTGCCCCAGCTTATCTTCTCTTATCTCTCAGCAAACTCCCACTAGATCTACCTAGACCTCTTACAGATCTATAAACCTAAGACCAAAGTGGGCTGTAACCTTTACAGCTACCATCCTGCAATGTATTGGAACAAGTTGCCATTAGAAATTAGGTCCCTCAAACAACTAAAAGAATTCAAAGCAGCTACCAAGGAATACTTAAACAACCACTGTTCCTGTCACCCCTCATAAACTCCCTTACTATTCCCAGCCTGTCACCCCTCATAAACTCCCTTACTATTCCCAGCCTGTGCTCTATCAGCCTACTACATCTGTCTCTGCTGCACTATCCTCTACTTCTTTTCAACATAGTGCTTCTCAGCCTTCTTTTACCTCTCTTGTAACTGGCAGTTTTATTCATGTCAGCGACCTCTTTATCTTTCATTATTAAAATCTGCAATACCCTTCTCTCTACTATTAAATGAGGATACATGGGAACTGCAATGAGATACTACAACTCATGTTTTGCATAGGAACTGCAATGGTACACTATAACTTATGTTCATATTGCTCTGTTGTCAGAATTGTATAGCTTTTTATTTTACACCATGTTTTTGGCGTCATTTGTAAAGTCTGTTGTATATTTCAGTTGTACTGATTGTGGAGCTTTTCTACCCGAGCCTCCACTGAAAAAGGACTTGTTAGCCCAGTTGGACTATCCCGGTTAACAAATGTAAAATAAATAAAATAAAACAAAATAAATTAATTAATTTAAAAACTGTCCCTGACTTTTTCCTTACATGCTGTGTATGCAGCAGCACTCGCTAAGTGCTTTACTGGCTTTCAAAGCCGATAAAGCACATTACATTTTTTTTCTTTTGTAACTTAATAGCACATGGAGCAGGTTAGACTCCATGCACCATAAAGGATTATGATCGGTTCTCACCATTCATAACACATTATTATTTGATCACAACATTAATGCTGAGATTCACCTCAAGAGTTCAAGTCTGGAATACATAAAGTGTTTATGATGAGAGACACAGTCATTATCCTGTATATTACAGACACGGTGTTGATGGTATTTACTGTAGTTAATCATATTCGGCTTGTTTAGCTGAGACGTAGATAAAGAATGCAAAGCATCTATATCAGATATCAGTCTGCAAATCTGTGTGCAAGAAATCGATCTGTAATGACAAGAAGAACGTCTGTAACACCCCTCCAACCGCACACTTAACAAACCCAAAGAAATTCTGACATGCCGTCAACCAAATGCTACAGCCAGGTAACCTGTACTCCACCCAACCATGCCCCAATAGCACACCCCTTGAAACTGCTGCCAATTTCAATTCATATTTTGTTGACGCTATCAGCAAATTAATACTACAAACCAACTCCAACCCAAGTGCTAACATCCCCCCTAAGTCTCCCAAACCCTCTCAGGCCTTAGTCTGAAAACCATATCTACCAACTATATTAAATCCTTACTTCGAAAGCTTAAACTCTGATCCCCCTCCATTGACAATTTACCCCCACCCTTTCTCCAAAAAGCTGCTGACTCTCTTGCTCTCCCCATCTCCATACTTAGCAACTGCTCTATTACTGAATCTAAAGTACCTGCAATCTGGAAACAATTCTACACCCTACCTATCCACAAGGGAGATAACTTGCTAACTTCAGGCCTATTGCAGTCCTATCCCCTCTTTTAAAAAATGTAGAGAAATGCATACACAAACAAATCCTTCACTTCCTCTTACAAGAGAACCTGCTTAGCCCCACACAACATGGCTTTCGCCGTTAACATAGCACCTCCACTGCCCTCATTTCCTTTGTAAACTTCATATCTCAAGCAAGGGACCAAAACAAACTTGTCTCATGCCTGTTTCTTGATCTCTCAAAAGCATTTGACTGTCTCCCACCCCCTCCTCCTGAGCAAACTCTCTGAACTAAACCTGTCCACCTCCACTATTTCCTGGTTTGCCAGTTACCTCAGTGGCTGACTTCAATCTGTTAAATGGCTTTCTACCACTTCTCCTGCTCTACCTGTCAAAATGGGTGTACCTCAAAGATTGCAATACGCTGATGACTCCACAGTTATCACCATATCATATTCCCTCTCTGAATTAAATGCTAGAACACAGAAATCCTTCTTATCCATCGAAAACTGGCTCAACAAGAACCAACTAATTCTAAATCCAAGAAAGACTAAACTCCTGCTTTTCATTCCCAAATCTGTGGGCTAATTTAAATCTTCCTTCTCAGTCTCATCCCTCAGTAATACTTTTATCGCTGTGGAATCGCACACGATAAAACTACTAGGGGTCATCATCGACGACCATCTCCAATTTGATCTGCACATTCTCAACAACATAAGGAAAACCCACCAAAAACTGAGACTTCTTTACAGGAACAAAAAATTCTTATCCAACAAAGCCATAATCTCCCTATCCCATGTTTACTTTCTCCCCAATGTATTCTATAGCTCACAAATCCTCATTAACCTTCAAACTACTCTCCTACGAAAACTAGAAATCAGCTGTAATAAAGTTGCTAGATTCGATGCCAATCATTCCTACCACTCGCACCTTTGTCTTGCATTTAAAAACTTATACTGGCTAGAATTAACCCACCATCTACTTCTCCCTCAGCTTTAAATGATTCATTCTGTTTTGTATCTAGCCTCCTTCTGTCCAAACATTGCCTCTGTTGTCTCGCTGTACTCCCCACCAAGGTCCCTATGAAGTACCGGACAAAACCTTCTTCAAGTATACAAGCCTAAAACTACAATATGACAAAATCTTCACAGCTAAACAGTACATAGACCTGTCGCTGTAACTATCCTCCTTGACTGACATCCCATTACTCTTCTCCCCCTCTCACCTTCTCTCTTCTCTATCTCTACTCATAAGATGAATTTGACTTAGTACCATCTAATGTCTAGTTTATAGTACTTACTCTCTAACTATCCTTGCAAATTAATGATGTTAGGATGTACTTACTCTCTGGGTTTGTTAATCGTGATCATAGTATGTTAATGCTTTTTTACAATTTTTATAATTTGCTATTTCTGAGTTTTGTTTTCACATGTATTGTGTAACTGTGGAGCCTTTCTCCCTGGGCTTCTGCTGAAAAAGGGCTTCGGCTCAGATGGACTAACCCAGTCAACAAATGCCAAATAAATAAATAAATGTTCTGACTCTAGGTTAAAAATGCCCATATACACTCAAGATTTTCTCTTCCTACTAAACTATTTTTTCACAACTGACTTTTTTATGACTTACTGAAGTGAGTTTATTGCACTCCTCCCATGAGAAACATAGGATCTGATGTTGTCTGTTTTCGTGAGTCCACCTTTGAGTTGTCAGATCTGACTGGATCCGACCGCAGTGCCTCTTATGAAGCTGTGGACCCAGGGTTCTCACTCCTCCCTTACCCATTATTACCTCCATTCTAACCAAGTACCTTAGAGCATGTGTGCTGACTTGGCACTATCTATTATCTAGACTTATTCTAAAAGAATGTAGAGGCTATCAGACGTATTAATACTTATAGAAAGGCAGAGCATACAGAAACTGTTCACAGACAAGCTGTCAGTTGACATCTGTCTAGTCACCCGAAGCTGTCAGTGGCAATATTGTAAGGGGGAAGGAGGGAGGGATCTATATTAATAGATTGAATGGCCACAACATTGATTCCCAATTCATTGAGACAAGGGCATTGAAGAATATAATTGTCGAAAGCCAAGTTATTCAAATCCCACTTCATCGAATCACAACAGTTAGCCAGCAGTTGAGATGTTAGCATCTTACATGTTTCTTTTGGTATGTATAACATGATACTAGTAAATGTGTGTATTCATTCTGACTTAGGCACAGATTTCTGAGCTGTTGGCCAACTGTTGTGATCCGATCCGGTGAGATTCAATCAAGTCGGCTTTCAGCAGTTATATTCTTCGATACTCTGGTCTCAATGAACTAGGATTTGATGCTGTGGCCAGTCAATCTTTTAATATAGATCCGAAGGGAGAGATGTTGAACCAGATGAAAAATGAGACAACACAAATGTGTCGTTATGGTAAGTGCATAACTTTTATTTTGACAACCAAAAGGTTGAACTGGATGAAAATGAGGCAACACGGATTTGTCCTTATGATAAGTACATAACTTTCATCTTTACTGTTTTATTATCATATTATATATCAGCATGAATATAAATGTATAGCAAATGACTTTAACTCCTAAATTTTTTGATATTGTCTACTGGATATTGATGCTGATATTCATCGTGTTACCCTGCTGCAGTCATCACACTTGGGTTATCCTGTCGTCAGGCGGTCCCGCAGTTGGCCTGAATTCCAAAGTCATGGTCCGGCGTCGGTTGCTGTTGCTTCTTCCCTGACGTCAGTGCGCCAGGGGTATAAAAGAGGCATCTGACGCCATTTTCTTCAGTCTTTCTTGCCGTGTGGTGCCCGAAGCAGAAGCAGTTCGCAAGTGCCGGCCGGCCGACACCTAAGATTTTCTAATCGAATTTCAGTCCGAAGACTTCAGAGCTCAGTACCCCATTGGGGAACCTTTTCTTGCCTCACTCCGATGTCAGAAAAAGTTAACAATTGCATTTCTTGTGGGAAGCAAATACCTCATAAGGACTTTCATTCTTATTGTATACCTTGCCTAGGCCCAGACCATGACGTCTTTGGTTGTCGGTTTTGTGCTAGGTTCAATAAGCGAACTATAAAGCGACGCTTTGATTTCGCTCAACACTACTTCTGTAGGAAATTAAATTATACTATGCCGTCGGAGCAACCAACTACCGGCGTGCATAAAAAATGCAAAGATAAGGACAGGCAGCCTAGATCCAAGCCAGATTCCGAGGCCTCAGCTGGGCCTGTCACCGGTTCTCTGGTTTTCAGTGAGGCGCCTACACAGCCCCTGACGACTGTAGAATTGCAACCCCAGACCGCTTCAGATTCTCTATCAGAGAGTACTAGGCTGACGCAGCCACTTTCTTTAGGCCCTACCAACAACATTGCAGAAGGAGAAGCCAGTGCTGTGGAAACCCCTTTGGTTACAGAAGGTGTCTTTAGACCATCTACTCTCACCATAAAATCTTATGCTAAGCTTAAGACTCCTTTAAAAACTAAAAAGACTGTACATCAGTCTCCAGTTCAAGGCCCCATGCCTAAGAAACAGATGCTTAAGATGGCTGAAGATTTGATTACTCTGATCAGGGGCTCCCAACCCCCCCCCCAGACAAAAGGCCAAGACAAGAGGAGGATTATGCTTCCTCTGATCAAGTTTCTATTTCCTCAGACTCCTCTGAGGAACAGGATTACTCCTTTCCCCCTTATGAAGATTCTGATACTGAAGATTCCATTCCCTCAGCATCTCCCCCTGAACACTATTCCTTTGGGGAAACCTTACATACCATGAGGGAACATTTCCACTGTGAAGGTCAGGACTACTCCAACTCAAAGAAAAGGCTCCAAGAGTTTCTTTTACTTCCCCAGCACAGACCACTTGCTATCCCTCCAGTTTTAGACATTGTGGATTATGTTTACTTAGAATCTAGTATAAATCCAGATTCTCTGCCTCCTGCTCCAGTCAAACCAGACAGATATTATAGAGTGCCTGACTCAAACAAATTCCTTACAAACCTCGCCAATGGGGCACTGCAACACAGAAGGGAGGAGAAGACAGGCCCCAAACTACTAGAAGACAAACACACAATGACTTACTCCTCAAACTGCCAAGCAAAACTCTCTTGGCAGCTCCCTTGGGAGGAAAATTAGCATTTTTTGCAGACAACTGGCACATCATCACAAAGGACAAATGGGTCCTAGACATTGTCTCACAAGGATACAGATTCCATTTTCACACCTTGCCAAGGATAAAAGGAATGCCAAACCTGCCACAAAATCAGTGGGCAGAGACACAAAAACAAACTGCAGCTCTCATGGACATGAGAGCCATTCAACTGGTGCCTACACAGGAGCAAGGCCAAGGATTTTACTCAAGGCTCTTTCTAGTCCCCAGAAAGGACAATGCATGGAGACCCATTCTGGACCTTTCAATTCTAAACACCTACTTGCAAGTGCCCAAATTCAAGATGCTAACACTACAGCAGCTTCTTCCCATGTTGGGCAAGAACGCTTGGCTAGTAAATTTGGACCTCAAGGAGGCATACCTGCATGTCCCTGTCAGATAAAATTGTAGAAGATACGTCCGTTTCATTGCAGATTCAACCCATTACCAATTCTCTGCATTGCCCTTTGGCTTATCCACTGTGCCCAGGGTCTTCACAAAATGCCTGATACCAGTAATTGCATACTGCAGACAGAGGAATTCAAATATACCCGTACCTGGACGACTGCCTCATCCAAGCAGAAAGCAAGGACATTCTCTTACAACATCTGGCGTTTGTCAATCACCTTCTAAGTTGCCTAGGGTATACAGTAAACGAAAATAAATCAAAACTAGTGCCCTCACAAAACATGACATTCCTGGGTGCCAGCTTGAATACAACGGCCCAGATGGCTTATCTCACGCCAGACAAGCAACTACAACTAACTCAATACTTCAAAATAATGGCAACAAAGATCCAACTCCCTGCAAGAAAAATTCTGCAGGCCTTGGGGTTCATGGCATCTTGCATACTACTAATACCATTTGCAAAACTGCATATGAGGAAATTACAATGGTACCTGAAAAGCGTATGGACTCAACACAGCCACAGCTTGGAAACAATTATACCTCTCATTCCCTGCCTACAACACGAGTTTTATGGTGGTCACAGGCATGTCACCTCAACAAGGGTCAGCCTTTCGCCTTACCCCCAGCCAGGCAAACTATGACAACAGATGCATCGGACTATGCCTGGGGAGCACACATGGCAGGACAGTGCGTTCAAGGCAAATGGTCTACAGATCAAAGATATCTGCACATCAATCAAAAAGAAATGCTAGCTGTACAGAATGCTCTGACAGCTTTCAAGGACCTCTTACATCCAGGACAACTTATAATAAGGACGGACAATACCATAGTAATGTGGTACATAAACAAGCAAGGGGGTACACACTCCTACCCTCTATGCAGGCAAGCAATGACCTTGTGGAACACAGCACTGACTTACCAAGTTCAATTACAAGCACAATTCCTGCCAGGAAGAAAGAACACATTGGCAGATGACCTAAGCAGAAACATAATGGATCCCCACGAG
This sequence comes from Protopterus annectens, assembly GCF_019279795.1. NCBI lineage: Eukaryota > Metazoa > Chordata > Ceratodontiformes > Protopteridae > Protopterus > Protopterus annectens. The sequence goes on from NC_056740.1 coordinate 297,508,301, forward strand.
TGGAAACTGGATCCACAAGTATTTGCAATGATAACTCAAAAATGGGGCCGCGCAGACATAGACCTGTTTGCCAACCCCCAAAACTATCAACTACCAAAATTTTGCACAAGGACATTCCACCATCGAGCTTGGAAAGTGGACGCACTCTCATTCAGTTCGGAAAATGTTGACAGTATATACCTTTCCTCCACTGCCCCTTCTAACAAAGGTGCTACTGAAAGTCAGAATGGAGAGACCACAAATGATACTCATTGCCCCAGACTGGCCACACCAGCACTGGTACCCACTACTAAGGAACATGGCCCACGGCCCACCATGGATTTTACCACAAATTCCTCATCTGCTCACACAACAAGACAGCCAGATTCTACACAGCCAGCTCAAGACCTTAAATCTGGCTGCATGGCAAATCACCTAAACAACCTGCCAGCTCCTCTATCACAAGCTGTTATGGATGTCATTCTGGAGTCCAGGAGGCCCAGCACCAGGAAAGCCTACTCAGACAAATGGAAAAAAAATTGCGCCTGGAACCAAGCTAAAGGCCAAAATCCCCTTGAGCTGGACATACCTCAGATTCTACAATATTTAACTGCGACGTTACACAAAGGACTTTCCTTTTCATCTATTAAAATCCACGCCTCAGCTATTTCAGCTTACTACAACATGGATCCTCCCTTATTTTCACATCCACTTCTAAGGCAGTACCTCAGAGGGCCCAAAAACATAAGGCCTCCCAGGAGAGCACCCACGCCAACTTGGGACCTCAACTTTGTTCTGGAAAAGCTTACGCTACCACCTTTTGAGCCAGCTTTCTCAGCTGATTTAAAGTTTATACCATGGAAAACTGCCCTGCTGCTAGCAATTACTTCAGCCAGAAGAGTCTCAGAGCTACAGGCACTAATGGCAGTGGAGCCTTTCATCATTTTTCATCAAGACAGAGTCTCTCTATGAACTAACCCCTCCTTTATGCCAAAGGTGGTATCCAGTGTGGCTCTAAATCAAACCATCCATTTACCCACCTTTTTTCAAAATCCACAGAACAAAGGAGAAAGACTCCTGCACTCCTTGGATGTTCACAGGCAACTACGTTACTACTTGGATAAAACTAAGCCTTTCAGAAAATCTGACCAGCTCTTTGTATCCTATGCTACCACATCACAAGGAAAGACTATCTCAAAACAGACCATTTCAAAATGGATAGGACATTGCATACGTTTTTGCTACACCCATCATGGAAAACCAGTTCTTGCTAGCATAAGGCCCGACTCCACCAGGGCAGCAGCTACATCTACAGCCTTCCTCAGGGGGGTGCCAACCAAGGATATTCTGGAAGCTGCAACTTGGAGTTCAGTACACACCTTCACCAAACACTATCACTTACCACTATACTCTAAGACTAGAGCTGGCTTCGCCACTGCAGTTTTGCAGGGCCTTCTAGCCTCTTCTAACCCTGTTTGATTCCACCTCCCATCCTTAGCTTTGGGATTCAACCCAAGTGTGATGACTGCAGCAGGGTAACACGATGAACATAGTACAGTTTTGTACCTACCATAAATGTAGATGTTCGAGTGTTCACCCTGCTGCAGTCCAGGTTACCCTCCCTCCATCCCCTCTGATCTAACTGAAACCTTTCTATGCCTTTATATCTGATACATCCTTTGTGGTGTATTTGCTTATAGCTTCAGGTATGGTTTTGTTTGTGCTTCACTTTTATTATTGGTACTATGTAGTGATCTCCTACTGGGGGGCACCTGACATCTGGGGCAAGAAAAACTGAAGAAAATGGCGTTGGATGCCTCTTTTATACCCCTGACACACTGACGTCAGGGAAGAAGCGACAGCAACCGACGCCGGACCAAGACTTTGGAATTCAGGCCGACTGCAGGACCGCCTGACGACAGGATAACCCAAGTGTGATGACTGCAGCAGGGTGAACACTCGAACATCTACATTTATGGTAGGTACAAAACTGTACTTTACAGCAATACTGATAAAGTCCCCTGTGAAAGCATTTCTGTGTAAACCGCTGTACAGTGGGAATCGGGAAATTTAACATTTTCTCCACTGTAGTACGATGTCAGGGTTGGTATATATAATTTGCAGGGGGTGTGGGGGGCATCTCCATATGGGGGTGCATGGGGTCTTTCCCCCATGCAAAAACGTATTTTTTTTTACATTCAAGTTTTTGGAAACTTGAATATATGGTCTCAACCAAATGACTTTAGAGTTTCTAACACTCAATAATATGATACAAGTCCAGATATACATATGTGTGTATGTATGTATGCATAAATAGATATAGTTTGTAAGAGTGTGAGTGCATACATAGATGTGTATCTGTATGCATAGGTTTATGTAGTTTTTTTATTTTAAATTTGTTTACTAGGCTAATACACTGATCACAACTGATCACTTACAGGTACTGCCTTGGTGAAATAATTCAAAAAGAATTAAAAAAAATGGAAGAGAGAGGCAGTAAGCTGTACATATCAAAAACTGAACAGAAAGTAACACTACACAACAAAACTGTACAGCAGCAATAAATAGATGTGGTCATTGCATTATTAATGCCAGTGTTCTAAAGTGAGAGAAGGTAGAGTTGGTTATTGATTGGGTCAGAGGCTTGAGTGAGGTCAAGGAATGTTGCTCCTGTCAAATTGTCTTTGTGCATGTTGAGGTGTATTTCATTGGTTAGGCACCAAATCACTGTCATCATGCTACGACCCATCCTGGATCCATGCAGTCTAATGGTAAAGTGAAGTTGCGAACTAGATATAAATTAATTTTTTTAGCACCTTGCCAAGAGTGGGTAGGATGAAAATCGATTGAAAGTGCCAGATATATAGATAGATATAAGGATAATGCATGTAATATATACAGATATATATGCACACATGCATACACTATATATAAGAAGACTGTGCTTATGCACACACACACACACACACACACACACACACACACACACACGCACACCCACGCACGCACACACACATATTAAATATCAACTACAAGGTCATACAAAAATTGGAAAGGTGAAAACAAAAATAAAATTTACCTTTTCCCTCTTCTGTAACTCCAATGACCCAAAAACTGAGGCACAGCATCTGCAGTAAAACAAATTACAATGAAGTCAAATGTTGATAACACAAACAGTCTTCATGTGAGGTATTGTTTGAAATAAGCCAGACGATCAACAGCAGTGCTCCTGTGAGGATGTCATAAAGACTATAACAAACTCTTGTGAGCTTCATTATCTAGAATGTAAACAAAGCGGAGCAGTAGTTACGAAAATAAGAAATACCTGCTGATAATTAGATACTTTACAAAACCTTGGCCAAGAGTAGGCAAAAGTGAACTTAAAATTGATAACAAAATTTCCATATCACACACACACACACACACACACACACATACACACACACACACACACACACACACACACACACACACACACACACACACACACACTGCTTATTATTAACATTGTCGCAAACTGCAGAATCACACTTCTTCCCTTTGATTCTCAGCTGAAGTAACTTGTGCACTGTCTGCGTGTCCTTCCTTTATACATGCTCACCCTTTCTTTAGCTGCATGGGTTCATAGGTTCATACTAGGCTATCTGCCCTAGGGCATTTATAAGCCTAGCCAGAGTGTGTTTGGCTTTCGCCACCCATTTTAACTTAATTTTGCTATGCCCTTTTTCGAGGTTAGTATACTGTGCCTCTGTCTAACAGTGACACAAAAGTGATACCCGGGTTAAACCTACGATCTCCCATCCACTCATCAAGATTCCTCTTGAAGAGAGTCAATGAGGGACTCTGCCTAACCTGGACTGGGATTTTATTCCAGAGTGAACGGAGCCTCTGGGTTATGAATCTGTCCCTCCAGCATATCCTATTTATTTCATTGCTGAGGTTCAAGTCTCTCGAGTGCGTAGCTCGATGGGATTTGGATTTTTTGAGGTGCAGCATGTCCCTTAGTTCCGGGTTGGACATGGCTTTATACTTCAGGCACAGATTGCCTCTGAGCAGGCGGTATGCCACTGAGTAGAGCTGGAGTTTCTTTAACCGGACAGCATATGGCATCTGTTTGAGCCCTTTGATCCTCTTGGTGAGGTACATTTGGGGTCTTTCCAGTTGCTGCAGGTGTTTGGTAAGGTACATCCCAAAAGGGGCATTGTACTCGATTATGGGCCTGATGAGGGATGAGTAAAGAGGCACAATGACCTCCCCTGATCTAGATGTGAATCCCTTCATGATTAAGTGGGCTATATAAAATGTTTTTCTAACCACTTTGGCCACGTGGTTGTCAAATGAGAGATTGCTATCAACTTGGGTCCCCAGCTCCCTAATTACTTCTTCTGTACTTAATGGATTACCACCTATGTGTTAATTTGTGGGCACTTTGTTTTTGCCAAAGGGGATGACTATACACTTTTTGGCGTTTAGCTTGAGGCCATGGCTCTGGCACCAGTTGTCTGTTTCTATGAGGCCCTTTTGGAGGATGCTTGTGTCGGCTGGAGAGTCGATTATGGCGCCCAGTTTGCAGTCATCTGCGAACTTGGTCAGCCACAGTCCTTCTGTGTTGGCCTGTACCTCCGAGAAATATATACCGAACAAGAGAGGTCCCAAGACTGAGCCTTGTGGGACGCCACTTGTAACTGGTTTGGAGTCTGACATGGCTCCAGCAATTCTAACCATGTGGGTTCTGTCATTGAGCCAGTTTGCAACCCATCTAGTGACATAGGGGTTTATATTTAAGCTGGTGAGCTTATCTATAATGCCCGAGTGGGGTATTGTATCGAAGGCTTTTGTGAGGTCCAGGTAGGCTGTGCTGGCCACCTTCCCCTCGTCAATGGCCTTGGTGACTGTTTCAAAGAAATCGACCAGGTTTAAGAGGTAGGATCTGCCCTTAACAAAGCCGAACTGGGTAGGATCCAGTGTCTGTAGGTCCCCAATATCTTTATTTATGAGGTCCATGATGATCCTTTCCATAGCTTTGCAGACAAAGCTAGTCAGGCTTAGTTTCCAGGATCCGTTGAGGCACCACCTTTGTGGAGAGGGACCACTGTTGCTGTACGCCACTGTTTGGGTACATATCCTGTAGTAAGGCTGAGATTGAACAGTAGTTTTATGTTTGGGTTTAGCTCTTCTTGGAGTTTGTGTAGGAAGCAGCCCGGGACACCGTCTGGCCCCATTAATGCTGTGTTTTTGCTTTGGAGAGGGCGGCTCTTACCTGAGCATCTGAGATGTCAGGGGGGCAGCACTCTGCTGGGATAGATATTTGCCCTTTTGGTGGGGGGGGGTTTGCGCTGAACCTGTCAGCTAGGATGTTGGCAATGTCTGTGGGTTCGGTGTATTTTTTGTCATTTTGGACTAATTCTGAGCATACCTTGGAATTCCCACCCAGGTTCCTAAAATAACTAAAGAAAGCCTTGTGATTATCCTTAGTGTCCTGTGCAGTTTTTCTCCTGAACCTGGCCTTAGACGATTTTATGAGTGCCCGTAGTTTTTTGCTAATACTGATGAGAGTTGCCTTCCCTTTTTGGGATTTTGCTCTATCATGTAGTAGCTTCCTCCTTCTATTGTATAGTTTGTTTATGGCTGGGGTCCACCAGACAGGACGTCTGCCTTTGGAGGATTGGGTCTTGCTTTTATTTGGGATTGCATGATCCATGCATTCCTGAAGGTGTTCATAGAATGCGTTTATAAAGGATTCTGCGGTCTGGGACGTATTTTCCACAGGCCCGGGGGCTTTTAAGGATTCCACCTCAGTTCTGAGGAGTGTGAAATTTGCTTTAGAGAAGTTTTTCACTGTGGTTTTCTGGGCAGGGGCTGGGATCGGGATGTGAATATCCAGTGAGATTAGTTTATGGTCTGATGTTACCAGTGAGGGATACACTTCTGGCCTGGAGCATAGAGTCCCCATATTGATGATGATCAGGTCCAGTATGTTTTCCCCTCTTGTGGGAGTGGTAACAAGTTGTTCCATAGCATTTGAGTTTATAAATTCTAGGAACCTTTGGGCTAGGGTGTTGGAGCTAGAGTAATGCTCCCAGTCTATGTTTGGGTAGTTGAAGTCGCTCAATATAATGGTGTTTGGAGAGACCTTTATATTTTCCGGTGTTCTCAGGAAGGCTGAGTGGGGTTGCTAGGTTTGGGAGGGTGGTCTGTAGCAGGCTATAAACTGGAAGGCAGTTTTACCCACTGTTAGTTGCACATGGATAGTCTCTGATGCTTCGTGCTGTGCCACCAACCTGGAGGTGTGGGTATCTTTGACGAATATTGATACTCCCCCTTCTTTTGTGGTTCGGTCCAAGTTTTGGGGCCGAAAAGCATGGTATGAGGTATAACCTGGTAGTGCTGGGGTGCTCTTGGGAGCCTTGAACCAGGTTTCTGTTACTGCACAGATATCGATGTTCTCCATGATAAGGAGAGTTTCGAGTGCGTGCATCTTGAGGTTTAGACGTCTGGCGTTGAGTAGCATTATTCTTAGTTTCTTATCCCTTGTGATACCTATGGAGGTGGGTTTGTCTTTTGAGCCTTGCCTAAAAAAGGCACTATGGGGGTGGCAAGAGCCTTTGCCAATATCCGAAAGCCCAGGGGTGACAGGTGCAAGCCGTCCCTAGCGAAACATCGTGGCTTGTCGTGCATGTCATCCCAGGCTGACAGGCATTGGATCCCCTTTGAATGACACCAAAGCCAGTTATTGAAATTGATCATCTTTCTTCATATTGTGGCATCATTCTTGGTGAGTGTAAGATGCTACTCAAGGTCAGGGTCATACCGGCTTGGGCTACATGCTCAGAGAGCTCCTCTATGTCTCTTTTCATGTAGTCCAGGGTGGTACGTCTCGGGTCATTCACACCAGCATGGACAATGACTGAGTCATATTTGTACTTGCCTTGGAGTGACCTGAGTGTTTGTGTTATGTGGCAGATCCTAGCGCCCGACAGGCAGCTCTCCTTGTTCACCCTGGTGAGCGGGATGTCAGTGTGCCTGATGATAGAGTCACCTATTATAAGTGTATCAGGTGTGTTGTTTAGCCTTAAGGGCTGTGACTGTTCGGCACACTGGCTTTGTGAGCTATGTGTTGCACGTGTTTTGTTTTGGGGTAGCGGTTGCTTGGGTGTCTGCTTTGGAGGTCTCTGCTGCTTAGGCAGATCTTTATTTAGAGCCTCCAAGTATGTTTTTGTGTGTTTATGTGTTTGGTTTGCTGTCGTGGTAGGTCTATGTGAGACTGGAATTGTAGTGAGTGTGGTTTCCTTCTCCTCCTGACTGGTTATGCCAGTACTGAGTTGAGAGAGCTTACCCTCCTGTTTGGCTATATGGTTGCATCTCTCACACGTGTTGGAATTTGTTGGGAGGAGTAGAGGGTTGTCTGTGTACATGAGGCAGTTGTAACATTGCCTCAAGATTCCCAGATTCACCAGCTGGACCGGAGAGGAGATTGACAACTGACCTTTGGACATGCTAGGGTAGTATTGGGAATTCCTTTATAATTGAAAAAAAGGGCCAGTGGGGAACAAGGTACCCAAGGGGAGTTTGTGAGGGTGTAGTGCTTTTAATTTTTTTAGTGCTGACTTATATAATTGCTTTAGTGAGCAAGTGCCAGGTAACTTAAAAGCAATGTGTTACAGGTAACTTAAATGCAAAAATTACAAACAGTAACTTTCTTTCAAGTGAAACAAGGAAATAAGTACAGTAAGCAATGCAGATATCACTAGGGATCCACAGAAGTGCTGAAAAGCCGCGTTTTAGGTGGAATTAGCTTTTCAGGGAAATAACAAGCAAACAAACAACAAGCATACAAACAAAGCTAGATTCAGCAGGCCTGGATCTAGTCTGCCACAGCAAACAAGGTGTACCAATTTCAGTAAGAAGCAGTTCAGATATGCAGGCACTATAAGCCTTTAACCAGAAATTCCCAGCTCAGAAGGGCAGAGTCCAGCCTCTCCTCCCACAAGAGTGCAGACCACGAACCCTCTTAATGTAAAATAACTGGCCTGAAGCCCAAGTGCTTAAACCAGAACTAATACACTTTTAGAACAACAGACACTGAGCCCTCAATCAGCAGTTCCCAACTTAGAAGGATGTAAGCTACCTGTTCTGCCACTACAGTGCAGACCACAAACCTTCCTAATGTAAAACAACTGGTCTGAAGCCCAAGTGCTTAAACTAAAAGGCTTAGAATGAGTTACACCAAGCAGTAATAAATATAATTGAGTACTTTTAAAATGACGCAAAAATAAAATAAAGTAGGAAGAAACACAAATACAGTAAAAGCAGATATTTTTTTTTTTTTTTTTTGTATGTGGAAAGAGAGAAAGGAGTAGCAGAAACTAAGCTGATTGACCTTCTCAAATGTTCTCCCTGTACTGGGTAGAATGAGGTAATGACACTAGACTGGGAGGAGGGTCCCAGATCAAAATTACACTAGGGGCAGGCAACTGCAAAGCCACCAACTATAAAACTATACCAACAGGGAGGGAGGGTGGAAAACAAACTGCAGAAATGTATCTCACAGCTGAAAAGCAGCAGTGAGCCTTTAAGTGAAAGTTTTAAACAGCTAAAGGAGCCTCTAGGAAAAAGAGTTTAACTGCAACAAGTTATCAGAAATAAACAACCCATCAGATGCTTAACAAAAGTGGACAATTTCCAGTTAATACCTCACACACAGTGAAGCTAGCTAGAAAAATACACAGTACACAAAGTGCTATAAATAACAAAGAAATAAAGAACAAAATAAACAAAAAACAGGATACTTAATGTTATATATTATAGCTCTGAGTTTGCTGAGTGTCCTTCCTTCGATTAGCTGAGTGTAAAATGGCAGAACACTCACAACTGAGTTTCTTAGGTAACAGAAAGTTGAAACCTGAGACAGCTTTTAAGAAAGAAATCTCAAAAGAACGAATGAGGTGCTTAGTCTAAGCTGTAGTCCAGGTAACCTCAGTCAGCCAATGACCTCAAACAATTCTCTCTCACTGAAATGCCTGATGTCTTTGGCTAAACCAAGATGTCCCTGAATATGTGCTCAGACACACAGCCTTCACAAACACTAGGCCCAAATACAAGCCTGAATATGGAAATGCTACAAATATCCCCACTACTTGGAACAACTGCAGAAATGTATCTCACAGCTGAAAAGCAGCAGTGAGCCTTTAAATGAAAGTTTTAAACAGCTAAAGGAGCCTCTAGAAAAAAGAGTTTAACCGCAACAGGTTTTCAGAAATAAACAACCCAACAGATGCTTAACAAAAGTGGACAATTTCCAGTTAATACCTCACACACAGTGATACTGGCTAGAAAAATACACAGTACACAAAGTGCTATAAATAACAAAGAAATAAAGAACAAAATAAACAAAAAACAGGATACTTAATGTTATATATTATAGCTCCGAGTTTGCTGAGTGTCCTTCCTTCCTCTTTCCAGGGCTTCCATTTTCCTCCTAAGCACGTGCATTGTCTACGTGTCCTTCCTTTATACATGTTCACCCTTTCTTTATCTGCATGGGTTTCTCCAGGGCTTCCATTTTCCTCCTAAGCACGTGCAATGTCTATGTGTCCTTCCTTTATACATGCTCACCCTTTCTTTATCTGCATGGGTTTCTCCAAGGGTTCTATTTTCCTCCTAAGCACAGAAAACATAGTGTAAGTAAATTAACAATTCTCTGAATTAGTAACAGCTTTAAGTGCTGATTGTGAGTGAATGTATTTATATGAACCATGCAGTAAACTTACTTGCTATCTAGGGTTATTGTCTCTGCAGAGTCAGACTTCATCTCCCTGCATCTCGGAAGTGGATAAATCCGGTATTGTAGTATGGATTATATCTCTCTCAACCTCTTTCCTGGGTGTCTATATCTATGTAGTCATAATAGTCAATTAAAGTCCCTCATACTTCTCCTGATATAACCGCTGTCTGGTCTACTGTTCTTTGTACTTCAGAGAACCTCCTATGCTTAATGTCAACCCCCAATTTACAAGAAGTTTTCTATCATAAAGCTTTGTATCACATTGTATTATATATCAATTATAAATAATCTGTTTTCATTTTCTTGTCCTCAGATGTACCACTGTACGACATTTTATTCTACCATATATTGTTTCCATACCAAGAGTAAAAAGTCTGTATTAAACTGTGACTAATTTTTATTGACCTAAAATGTGTTTATGCTTATTGTCTAAAATGTATTAACTACTGTTTTACTGTCTAACCGTTTTGTTGTGGAGTTTTTCTCCCTAGGCCTCAGCTAACATGTGACAGCTTCCCTACTCAGCTGGACCATCCTGGTAAACAAATGCAATAAATAAATATACATTCAGGTCTCTGACGGCATGTGGTGGTAAAATTTGGGTTCTGTAAGAATTAGAAGATTTTATTCTTAGTGATAAGAAATTAAAATGGTTAAATGAGATGTCCTACGTTTATTGTTTTAGAATAACTTAAATGCTATTTACAGGTTTTTGTGTGTTTCAGTATTATAGAAGTAACTGTAAGTGCTTGTTCACTAGTTTCCAGTAAACAAATGTCAAATAAATAAATAAATGTGTTATCAATTTTTCGCTGTGTACCTGTACCCATTCTAGGCTGCTGTCAAAAACTAGATTACCTTTTGGCACCAGATTACATTTCATAGTTATGTGGAAAAGAATAATTACATACAGAGTGCAAAGAAACAAATCACAACTTTTTTTGTCATGATAGAATCTTTCTCTTGACAATGATACAGATTTATATGTAATAAAAAAAAATCTTTTTGTTGTTGTTCTTTTGTAGGACAAAGTGGTAAATTACCATTGAGAAATGCCATTCAATCTAAGATGAGTGACAGAAGTCATTTGGTGGTCAGAAGAGGCTTCTGTTCTAAGCTTGAGGAAAGCAGACTGCAGCCAGAAAAGGTATCTGAGACACAGACTGCACATCCTAAGACGATAAAGACAAGTAAGACTATGGCTTGACTTTTTTAAATTTATGTTTAGTTCAAGTAGTCAGTTAATTCTAAAAATATTTTAAGTTATCATGCACTGGAGAGGGCCCGGCCACCTGTTGGTGTAAAGTTTGGTTCTAGATGATTTGGTCAACTTGTTTACTGTTGATGTGGCACCCCAACATGCTTTACAGATGGGGAAAAAGGGGTTTGAGGACTACAGAGATTACACAAACGTAGAAAGAGTACAAGCAGCAAAAAGTTTAGTAGGTAATGTATGAAAAGTATTTAGTCTGCCCCTCAAGTTTCTGTATAAGGGCAATAAAAATAATACTGAAATAAGTTTCATTACAAGGGCAATAAAGATAATATTGAAATAGAGCCAAAAACTTTGTGTTAGCTATTTAATGTGGTTGTAGTATCCTCTTTGTGTTGGAAAAAAATACAGAGTGAACTATATCCCTTACTCAGCAAAGGCTTTAGAAACAGTAACAAAGTTGCAACCATCACATTGCATAGTTGCTGAGCAGATATTAACTTCTAGAGGAAATATTTCAGCAGATGGTAAAATTATTTGTATAGTTCTCGCCTTCCTTGTTTATATAAATTGATGCATATTTCACAACATTTCCTTCAGTTTGGCTTAATCTTATACCTTTCTCAAGATCAGCAAGGCTTGATCTTACACCTTGTCAAAACTGGGATGCTCACCTTTTCAAAACAGATTTTGTCTCGGGCCTTCCTAAGTTCTTTTTACAACTTTATAGTTCCTTGAACTTCTTGAAACCGGTTATGAATTCCTTTCATTGTTGTGACTTTTTCCTTTGAGAATTTGGCAGCTTTTTTTACTTTATTACAGTATGTGCATTAGTTTGAGCTATGAATGTTTAATTTTAAATATGTTTTACAGTTTTTTTAGGTAACAGTGTTGAAATGATGACGTCCTACGTTTACTAACCACTTAAGTGTGCTTGTGGAAATCACTTGCTACCAAAAGAGTTACACACTCCATGCATCTTGTGTTGGTGTAGAATATAATAAATCATAATGTGAACGTTGTCAGTGGAGAGTTCACTGTAGAGCATCTGGACCAGTGAGGGTCCCACCATCAAAGATCATACTAATGTACATATCTCCACTGGTTTCAGCTATATCTCCACTGAGTATAAAAGGTGATCCAAAGAATCTTGAATATCTCTTTCCTTTGCAGCTTTGGTTCACTCAGGGCATTCAACCTTATAGTACACTAAAGCTTTAGACACTTTGTTGTCTGTTTTTAAAAGACAGAAGCAAGAGGCAGATGATTCTGAAAAAGCTCAGGAATTTTTGAAAAGCATTTATTCTCCTATCTTTTATTTCATTATGGATAGTTATGAGTCTTCCTTTTAACAAGGTTCTGGTCTTGAAAATATGAATAAGACAATGTACCAGAAGAAGGGGTCACAAGATGGCATCTGTATCCAGAACAAGGCACTTTTGGTTTATACCAGCTGATTTATCCGCGCTGTGGATAAACCATTCTGCTCATCCTGTGAGTATAATACTATAATTTATACTACCTATCACACAAGCATTTATGGTCCTGATCTCAGATAAATTGTACAAAGCCCATCAGGAACACTTGTAATTGTACAAGTTCTGTAAAGCACATCCTGAGATGGTTGATAAAACAGCATATTTGACAAACAGGACTTTACCATAAGATTTTATCATAAGAGAATCTGCCATTATATAAGGAAGCTGTAGTCTTTGGTTTAACAAAAACATGTACAGTTCTTGTCCCTTGGCAAGTAAGAGCTGTCAGCTGCCAGGCTTACACTGATTCACGCTGTGGTACTACTTTGGATTAGATGCAGAAAATGGCTAACAGAAAGAGGTAGAACAGAGAAAGAACACACCAAGATGAATAAAACGGCTAATAAACTGAAATGGTTCGTGCGTAAGTGTGGCAGCGAATGGCTAATAGTAGCAGTACTGCAGTAGATGTGTCTCTTCCGTATCTGCAGTTTCTAGAATGGATTTAAAATATGGATGTTTTGCAGCACTGTTAGATGATCTATTTAATTCTACCAACCTTTTAAGTTTTACTGAGTTTGTTTAACATAAAAGAAGGAAGATCAACAATGGGACTTTTTAGCATTATTTTTAAATCCAAGGCTTTGTTCTAGGTGTAATAATTTGCAGCATTTCAAAAACTGAAATCAGAATTTGGAGTGCCTTCCAGTTCCTTCTCCACCATTACGGTTTCCTCATGTTTTCAGTTGTCTCCATTAGTTTCTTTGCAAAGCATGTTATAAGCTCTATAGACTTGTCATTCTTTAGCCTGGGAAGAGATCCGAAAGTTATTACAAATGTGCTTATCCGACAAAACAAGGATCAGAGTCCTATTCAGAATTCTCTGGCTTTCCTCAGAAACTGGAAATTTTCAAGACAATCCTGGATTTAGCAATTGTAAACAAATTTGTGAAGACACAAGAATTGAGAATTATTTCATTTCTTTCACTAGCCCTGCTGATTCCACGGGGAACATGTGTGAACACAGCAGACATTCACATTTTCCTCATATTTACGTTAGTACAGCCTTACTTTTATTTAACGGTTGTTTCCTTTGGTCTCAGCTGTTTGGTGTAGCAACTCCATCTCTGACATTTTCAGAGTGCATGGCTCTAGTATTGGCTCTCAGCACCACAAAAGACATTCATATTTTCATTACCTTGACAACAGTTTACTTAGTCTCACATTCCTGTCAGCATCCATTATACTGTCAAAGGCCTGTTATTATATGCCAGTAACTAGGGATTACTGTAAATTTAGAAAATTGTAGTGGCATGTTTCAGTCTATTCATTTTCTGGACATAGTCATAGATGCAGTACAACATAAAGTTATTTTGTTGAAGGGGAGCAGGAAGGAAATTATAGAGCCCCTCCTGAACTTCAAACAGAAGGAGCTGAGCACTTCAAGAGTATAACAGTGCTTTATGATATGTTGCCTTGTGCATAAGCACAGTTCCATATATAATATTCACGAGTGTAGCCATGTATACTGTTTGTACTCTACTGAGTACATTTTTTTCTGAGCATGATATCAACATGTTTATTTTTTTTTTGCTCATATAATGTCTCCAGCTGTCTAAATGAATGCTTTTAACAGCAGGTACAATAATCTAAAGACATCACCTTTAATAGTTTTAGGGAGAACAGCTGAAAGTGTTGCGTACATTTATTAAGTGCTTGGGGGACAGCATTTTGAGAAATGTGTCCATTTTTAAGTGATAGGTGTCGGGGGGGGGGGGTAGTATTAAGACCTTGTAAGTACAAAATGGAATTTTATTGCTACACCCCTGATCACATTTCATATGAGAACCAGCCAGTGCTTCATCAGATCCACGTAGGATCAACTCCTGCAAGACATCACACACATTCTTCCTTTAAAGAAGTAAATATTACCAAATCTTACCGGTTGCACAGTCCTCTCAGCGTGTTGAATTGTAAGCGTATGCACTCTATATCTCCCTGTCAGACTGTTAGCAGATGTGCATTGGGCTACCTTTGGGGAGCCCACTTTCTGACCCTTTGAGTTTAGGACATCTGCATGTAACTACTATGTCAGAAAGTATAAGCATCAGGGAGACAAACATGTAAGCCTTGGTCAGTTCCCTGAGGACACTGCTTCAGTCAATTCACACAACAGCACTGTCATGTCTTACATCCAGAAGGAAGAAGGGATCTATTTTTTCCAATTTTCCAGTCTGTGAAAGTCTTGGAATGAACATTACAATCAGTACAACCCAAGACATCTCATTCGAACAGTAAACGTTCTTAGCCGAAAAAAATCAGTGGCTTACAAATGGAAACTAGAGACTTCTGTCATCAAAGCTGTTGTCTGTAAGTTGGGTTATCCTCTAGGATACCTTTTTTTGCACCCCATAATAATGCTTGCTTTAAAAATTCTTCTGAAGAATATTACTGGAGACAGCACAGGAAATCCATGCTTTCTTCTTCCATTTGAATCAAGGTCTTCTGTATATTTTTCCCCTTCTCCCTTGATTTAGAAAATGTTCGAAAAAGTGAAGTGGGCAAGGCAGGCTTACTTCTGAATGTTACATACTGGCAAAGGGGACCATTTTATTTATGTATTTGTCATGGCTTAGTGGTAGGTCATACAGACTAATGTTGTTTGTATTCTGCTTTGCACACTGCATTGTCTAGCTGTCCAAAGACTGTTTTCACTGAAGACCTGTGAGAAAAATTCCTAACAAGTACAGTACGTATACATATCTGGAATTATAACATTTGGTTGAATGACCATTTAGTTGAATTATACATTATGGAATCCTAATGATTGAAAGACCATTTTGTTGAAAGTACCATTAGTGTAATGTGGAGTAATTTCATGTCATTCTGCAATAGAAAACTAGACTTTTTAAAAATAAATACCAATATCTAATTGCTGCACTGCTTTCATTTCTGTTTCTGTGCCACCATTGATACTTTGTGTGTGGTGTTTCCCTTTCCTCTGCTGTTGTATGACTGTGCAGTTAATTTATTTAGGTAAGGGAATATGGCACAGTTGGGGTAGGGGTTAAGCCATTCTGCAGAAAGCTCTTTGAAACATTTTCCCACAGGCAATTTTGATTGTATGATGTTTTAGTTGTTTGGAATATGAGTAAATGGGATTTTCAGCCATTTCAATTCAGTCATTTGGGATTTAACCAAACTGGCATAAAGTCATGCGTCGTGTAATTGTAGCATAAAGTCATGCGTCATATAATTGTATATCTGACCCTGGGGAGAAACTGTTTCAGATAGGCACGTGGTACACATTTACTGTATATGCATATGCACAGTTGCGTTACAGTTTCATCTAGTTATGTATAAGCAAATGACATGTACAGGTTGGCAAAGACAATTTATTTGCATGTGGTCCACTTGAAGAAGATAAGTAATTCTGAAAGTGTGAATGTGGCTTAGATACCTTTACAAATTTTTATATAAATGTGCTTGTTTGAATTGGATTTGTTTTGTAAAATAGCAGTAAGATACTATAATAAAAGTGGAGTTATAGTGAGCTCAGCTTAATATGCTGCGTAATAGTTTACTTATTGAGAAAAGAGAAAGTTGAAGCACTGATAAGACTATCGAGATAAGGAGTTCTGCTTATAAGAAAGTCCGTCCATGTGGTTTAAGGTTGTGTAGACGTGAGTCACTTTATAGAGTGGGGGTCTGTATGGAATGTAGGGAATGGTCATGCCACAGAATTGGGAGAGGGTAGGAATGCAGGAGGAGAACAATGAGAGAAGAATGTGAGATGATGCTGGCTGTGTAAATTATCCATTAGGTAATGGGTTAGTGTAGCAGAAAACAAGTGCAACAAGTACACAACCATTTAGTGTTTTTTTAAGATGCGGTACGGGGAGCTAAGGGCAGTATAATGAGGATGAGGGGGTTTAATAGTATGTCGAGCGTGGGAAAGAGGGATATGTGGCTCAAGCATTTATGACTTTTTCCAATATAAAGCTTAATGAAGGAGACTAAATGGCAGACAGGACGAAGTCTGGTTACTCTGGTGGTCAGTAAATCTGTGCTGCTGGAAAACCCAGGAAAGGAACTTTCTCCGCATAAGTGAATAGGCTGTTTCTTTCCTAGTTTTTGCTGGCTGTGACTGAAGATGCACATTGGCAGTTGATGGATGCAGCAGGTTTATGTCTTTAATCTGTGTTTGTTTAAGGTGTATACCACTTGAGCATATTAGTAGTAGAACATTTACAAGCATAATGAGAAACTGAATGGACGGCAGATGTCATACCTACTGTACATTTCAGAGCTCTTTGAAAGTGACTGTAAGTTCAAACTCTGCTGACACATCAAGTTTTTTGTCTTTTGTCGCCTTTTGATGTCTTGTGGGGTGAGCAGTCCTTGATGGCAAGTATGATGTCTTTCCCTAGACAGTATTGCTGTTGATTATAAAGACAAGAAGGCCTGCAGACAGAAAAATATTATGTGGGACAAATGGCATATTTTTCATTGAGGGCTGCACAGCACAATCTGGACCCATCTTGTGCTCCTATCCCTTTAATATTGAATTACCTATGCTTCCTTTCACAGTCAGGCCTAGCCTAGTTATTTGTAAAGCTGCATGTAGCAGTGCTGTGTGTTTGTCATGGTCCAAGCCACTGGCTTCCTTTATACAGGTGAAATGCTTTCTTAATATTCTATTTCTGCCAATGGACTGACTTCCTTTCCAGGATTTCTTTGTCTGTCTTATACATTTTCATTACTGGGATAGGCTAAGGCTTCTCTGCATTCCTGAATATGATAATGCAGGTGTCAGAAAATGAATGAAAATGACTTCAAAGTGTGAATGTTGTGCCTGATTTCAATTTAAATTTAATACTAGAGATGTTAACTGCTCACCCTGTTGATATGATGTATTCTACCTATACTGACTTTATGTCTGGGAAAACATTATTTTTGGCAGCTGTTAGATCACCCAGAAGAGTTTCAGAACTGAATGTATTTATTTATTTATTTTCCATTTGTTTACCGGGGATGTCCGACTGGGCCAGAGACCCGTTTTAAGTGGGGGCCCGGGGAGAAAAGCTCCTTGAAATACAATACCAGAAACGCACAGCAATTTATGAATGAGTACTGCTTTTCCACAGTGTTATAAACTCTCTTAGAGTAAACCCATCCTTTGTGCCTAAAGTCAAATGTGACTCAGTCTGTTCAGCCCTCTGTTTATTTTTCCAAACATTCAAATAAGGGAGAACATTTTTTTCATACTTTCAATATATGCAGTCTGCTTAGGTGTTACCATGATTAAATTGTTAATTTCAAGAAAACAATTTAGTTGTGCATCTCATTTGCCAAAGGTAAGTTAGGTAAATCAGTTGGTGTATAGAAGTTTTCTACATAACTAGAGGAACTGCATTTCCATTTTCTATGTCCGATATGGCAGAATTGTACAAGGAACGAAGAGAGGTTACTCTACTAGACCAGCACCTACCCTCATAGTTTAGGGATGTTACTACATAGGGTATAGCTGAAGTGGCTACTTTGTCCATATTTATTACAAATTGCAAGTTGGGTTGTCCTTCACAAATCAGGACTAAATTCTTAGGACTGTCCTGAATGATTTTTCTGACATATTTCCCCTACTCAGGATTCTGGAGAGCTGTATTTAGAATTTTATCAAAGTGCTATTACTAACTGTTGAAGTATTCCATCTTAAAGGAAGATAGGACATTTAAGGGAGATTCCCACTTGAACAATTTATGGAGAAAAATAAAATATTTTACTAGTTAGTTATCTTACCTCCTTACATCTGTATAAAACTAGTTTTATTGCTTTGTATAACTAGACGTTTATTGTTCACAACTCTTTACCAGGTCCATAACCTGCAGAAGTGTGCAACATAGTTATTTAAGGAACTGTTTTGGGAAGTATCTGATTTCATGCAAAAGAAAAAAAAAATATCTCGCTAGAAGAACCAAAGAAGGTTTGATCCATGTGGTGAAGCTGATGTAAACTTCAATCGAAGTCCAGGTACTGCTGGGAAAATTTACACTAGTCAAGGGACCGAGGAAGATAAGAACTCCCAAATGTTTCACTACATGTGACAGTATTTCCTTCTTAAGAGTTGCTGTTAAATATCTCAGTCAGCTCAGCTTTGTTTGTCATTCTTCTGATTTTTAGTACTTGTAATCAGACCGTACTCATATATTCATAATTTGTTCTTTTTTTCATGCAGATGTGGTTTATTTACATGGCATGCTGATTTCTTATGGAAAGTTAAGAGGGATGGAGAAGTAAAGTTTGAGCTAATAAAGTTTGAGCTAAATTTGTCTGCCAGTATGTTGGCTTTGTTCTCAGGTGAAGAGCGTGCATTGTTGTTCTGTATTAACTTCACGTACTACTGGGTATTATTTCTAAGGTTTCTGAAATGGCTGAAGAAGGCATGTGGTTATCCTTAGCGTGAGTATCAGTACTCAGTTAATACTTACTTTTGGAGGATTTGATTTTCTTCTGGGTTCTTTATTGATCTTTTTGAGTTCTCTAGAATACTGGTTATTACATTTACACATAAGGGCTAAGAGTTTCTTCCTCTTACTGTAAATGTTGTTTACAGCAGTTTTCCACCACTGGGGTTTATTTTTGAACTTGGGATTAGATTTATGTGCTATGGAGACTGATGCTCCAATGGATGCTTTGAGGTGGGCATAGAAAATGTCTGAAACTGTGGCAGCATGCGAAGTGGGGTCATTGAGATGAGGAGGGAGATGAAATTTGATAAGGTCATCAGTTGGCTGAAACAGGCTTACCTTAGAGTAGTCTCTAAAGACAAAAAAGTTTTGGGCAGATCTCGTCCAAGAAACTTTTTCAGGCACATGTACTGGCCATTTCAGAAGCAACAGTGAAGCACAGATCAGTGCTATTGCTTCACAGTCCTGAATTAAAATCTGACGGCTGTCCTGCTTTCCCCGATGCCGTATAGTGAAATGCATTGTACCATTTCTGTTTTCCAATTTAAGACCTTATCCATCTGTGGGTAAAATAAATAAAAAATAAATAAATAAGCAAGCAAATAACACTAGACCCCCTTCTTCTGTACATAAATGATAAATGTAGCAAAATTTTGCCAGATGATGTAATTTCTGCTGCTAGTCTTACAGTAGGACAGACTGTAGTAACTTGTACTGAGAGTGCATCTCTATTTATGTGCTTGTGCGCTGATGCAATATGTCTTAAAGCCATGCTAACATCAGCAGAGAAGAGAGAGAGATGAACACCTGTGCATTTTGCATTAGATACTGGCCTTATTTAAAAAAAGCAAAAAGTTTATTTTTAAAATAGTACCATAGTAGGTAGCTGTTCACTATGATAGTTGTGCACAATTCATATTTGTACCTCGAGTATGGATGGGTCTAGTTTAATTACTGGGGATGCTATCGTGATCCCACAGCTCTGCTAGCACCACTGCAGTAAGTAAAATGTGAGTCACCCATCCTACAGCATGGTGCTTCTTAACAGAAGCAGGTCATCCGGAGTGCTCAACTCACTGTCACTGTTACTACTTTACGATAAAAATGTAAAACAATTACAGTAATGAAAGCACTGATAGTGCAAAGTAGCAGCAACAGTAACAGAAACTGAGTTACACAATAATTAATGGAGTGGTAGCTGCTTTACCTAATTAAGCAAAATGGGTAAAATGTCTAGTAGTTAAATTCCAAACATTTGTATTCTAATTGGCTAAGAATAGGTCAATATGTTGAAATAACACCCCAACCCCATTTGCAAAAAATGGGAAAAAGGGGATGTGGCTGGATGAAGGTCATTATTGCTAACTGTCCTACTCTCGCCCCTATAAAATACTCCTACCAAAAACCCATCAACTTCTAGCCCACAAATTCTGACCAAACTATAACTATGTTAAAAGTGGAATCAGACTCTACTCTCTTGTATTCTGTCCTTAGCACTAGTAACCAACTACAGGTCACTGAAATACTGAAACTCTTTCCTCTCAATCCAGTCTATCCAAATCTAAGCCAAAACTTAAAATAACAAAAGAAGTAAAAGCCATGATTAAAGCCGTTGTGTGGCAAGAATGGAAAGTTCTCTAAATCCCAATAACATAGGTTTATAGGTTCATAAGAGGTAACTAGGTGAGCAGCCCTAGTGCCCTTACAAGCCTAGCCATGTTAATTCCAAGTTGCCTCAATTGTCTTTGGTTAGATGGACATAATTTGCTGAGCATGTCTGTGATAAAGGCCGACTATCCCTGTCCATGAGGGACATGGGTGCCACCCCCAGGGTGAATTTGCGGTCTCCCATGCATTTGTCCAGGTTGTGATTGAATAGGGTCATTGAGGAACTCTGCTTCACGTGAATTGTAAATTTACTAATCTGAGGTGTACAACATGTAAAGCACCACAGAAACGAATTAAACAAATAGCTGGATGGACTTAAAAATAGAAGATAGTAGCATTAAATGTTCCTCAGGCTTCCTTTCTTCAATAGAATTTCTAAATGAATTCTCCCAATTGCCGGGCTCCCATTCTGTCCTAGTTGACACTTGCCATCTCCTGCAGAACCACCTCAGGTCACCACCCTTTTCTGCTATAGCATTAAAATACATTGAAAAACTTTTAGACGAGATACCTGGTGACTTGCCACCTGCTACTGATTGGCTTCGCCCCTAGATTATTAAATTATGTCAAGATCATCTTTGCTATTCCTTAACTCATACAGTCCTGAGAACAGGAGGCTAATTAATCCCTTTGTTTCCTGAAAACTACAGATCAGGAACTCACTTGCTTCTGGAGAGCTTGTCTTCAAAATCTTCTACTGAAGAACACACTCCATAGGATTTGCAATATCTGATGAATGATAAGAGTTACAAAAATGTAAAGTAAGAAACTTCTACACTAAACTATGGGTTTATACACACTGGTGTTAGTATTCCAGCTCTGTTTGTCTATCCTAATTTTATATTGTAGATTTATGAAAGAAAAATTGCTGTTTACCAATAAAAAACAGCTTGTGTTACCGCCAAACAAAGGTTTATAAATCTCTGTATGTGCAGAAGATATTTCCAAGTTATCACTGGGAGAACTGTTCATCTATTTTATAGCTTTCAAGTGATGTATGACAAGAGGGGTAGCAGACTGCTGATTTGGGATATTGCAAAATCAATGCAAATTATGCATATATAAATATTTTCAGAATATTTTAAAACAATGTTCTACAAAACGATACATGGTAGATGGTAGGTCTCAGTAACAACATTGTGTGCCTTAATGGTTTGTATCAGATGGTACCATTTGTTCATCCATAGGTCCTACACTTTTTTATGAAGTTAATGGTAACATTTTGAAAATTCTGCCTTAACTGCTTTAGAAAAAAGCATTTATATCTCAGATTTACCCCAACACATTTTAATATTGTTTTTTACTAACATGGACTGCTTGCATGTCCTGTCCCCATCATGACAGTATCACACATTTTTGCATTAATGTAAATATGGAAAATCTTACATTTTTCATAACTTTTTTCAAATACATCTTATTAACTCCAGTTCTATACATTTTGTGCTGATTGCTTTACTGTGCATGCTTAGCATATCATGTCATCTTGCATATGCCGCCTTACTGCCTTAGTTTTGGGTACACATTTGCAACAGGACTTTAGAAATTATTCTAAAAACACTGATGAGTGCACTTGCTTCGGTAGTATAGGGTGGTCTCCTGTAAATATGAGTATACTTTTACAGGATGCACAAGAACTGTGCTTTCTTGAATTCTGTGCTCTTGTATTGAGGCAATGAGTGAAGCAACATATGTGATCTATGCCTCTTTAACAATACTATGCCACATATATGGAAGTAAGCCATCTGTCCCCCTCTCAGAAGCTGACACACCCTCCTCCACCAGTAATTCCAGTCCTATTTCCATTCTTCCAGCCCTTATAAACCCATTTAAAAGTTACTTTTCACTCAGCTGAGTGTCTGTATTCAGAAATATAACGCATCACCCCCTTGCCCTTGCTTTTGGATGGCTAAAGGTACAGTACCAGTTGTGTATACCTTAACTGATGATAATTTGCTGAACTCTGTCAAAGGAAGTCTCACAGACTTAATCTTTATTGACCATACCAAAGCTTTTGATCCGGTTGAACCATGGCCTTTTATTTCAAGCCCTAAAGCCCTTTAATAGTTTACGGATTTTCTGTCTAACAGAACTTCCTGATTAAAGTTAGATATAAATATGTTACTTAGTGCTCCTGTTTTAAATGGTGCATCCCAAATATTTGTTGTATCACCATTTCTGTTATGTAACTTCATTACCAGGCACCCTACCAAATTTCTACAACTGGTAGTCGTCATATGCACATACGATATGTTTATCTGTACATTCAATCCCTCTCATACCACAGTCAAAAAGAGCTAGAAAAAGACCACTTCATACTTTCTATCTGGTTATCGAAAATCTAGCAGACTACTTTTCTGGTTAACAGAGGGTTTCTACTTTCCCTTTTAACCAGAAAGCAGATATACAATTTGTGTTCCCCAAATAAAAACAAAGTTTAGAATACACCTTCCCTGTCATCACCGTAGAGTCAAAGAGGAAACTCTTTGTTTTGCCATAATTAACTCTCCAAGTGATGTTGACATCGTACAGAAAGGCCTCACTGACACCAATGACAAGTGTCAGAACCATGGCCTTAAGCTCAATGCCAAAAAATGTGTCGTCGTCCCCTTTAGGAAAAATCTAGTTCCCATGAATTGCCACATCAATGGTAGTCCACTGAATACAAAAGGCGTTAAGAGATCTGGACAGCAACCTCTCTTTTGACCACCCCATTGCCACTGTGGTCAGTAAGTCCTTCTATGTGGCACATCTCATTACTAAGGGGTTTGCATCCAGGAAAAAAGAGGCCATTGTCCCCCTCTACTCTTCCCTCATTAGGCCAGTATCGAGTACAATGCCCCATTTGGCATGTACCTCACTAGACACCTGCAACAACTGGAGAGGCCACAAAAGTACCTCTTAAAGAGGATCCTAGGCCTTAAACGCTTGTCCTATATGGACAGACTCAAAAAACTCCAACTATTCTCTGTCTCATATCGCCTACTTAGAGGCAATCTCTGCTTGACTTACAAAGCCACGTCTAACCCAGCTCTGTTAGAAATGTTACATCTAAAGAAATCCCAATCCCTCCACACTACATGCTCCAGAGACCTCAACCTCATTACCACAATTAACAGAACAAGCTGGGGGGACAGGTTCATAACCCAGAGACTGCCCATGCTGTGGAATAAACGTCCCAGACATGTCAAGAGGAGCAGCTCACTGGCCCTCTTAAAGAGAAATCTTGAAGAGTGGATGGGAAATAGAAAATTCACCCCAGGGATCACTGCAGTGGCTCTACTCGACAGAGGCACTGTGAACTAAGGTCGGGTGACACGATGCCAGGCTAATCCTATGGGCTAGGCCTGTAAAGGCTCCAGAGCCATTAGCCTAATACACACCTATGAACTTATGAACCTATGCAAGGAATTAGTAAATGTATTTGCAGGTTTATTACTTTGCCCCCCCCCCCCGAAAGAGAACAACACTTCCTTACTCTAGCCAAAATAAAATATGTATGTATAAAACAAAGATTCCATCCATTACTTGGCTTCCGTTTTTCCAGACTGTTGAAAAAGGAGTCTTTCCTCTTCCTACCTGAATGCAAAATTACCCAGGCTATCAACTTAGATTAGTTTTCCCTTAAGGATCCCTAACCTCAGACACCATGGGCAGAACTATGTACATCAGAACATAGCTTCCCTTTCCTTTGCCCAGAACTTTGGGAATCTTTTCCTTCCTTCTTGAAAATATTTCAGTCCAACAATGAATTTGGATCGAAAAACTCTAGTAAAAGATGTCTAGTATACCTGCCTCTATACTCCTAACATTACCTAACCACCGTTTTCCAGCCCCCTCCTACAATTTGTCATTTCATTAAAAATACACCCTATGGCTGATTTTATCCCTTCCATCAATTACAACCCTTCACCAATCCTGCTCATTTTTCTTTTCATCCATATTGCTTTATTGGAAATTCTGTGTATAGGTTCATCAAAGTAGTGCTTTAAACTGCCTCCTTATTTTACACTCTTCTGTTTTGTTCTTCATATACATAAAGAATAGGATTCCATAGCTATGCAAGATGAAGTCTTGAAGTCTGATTATACTGAGTATACATTTTATGAAATGAATAGCACATACTTCTGGTTTTAGTAAGATTGTGAGATAGTGATCAGAAATAAAACGTTTGAAAAATGAGAGTGACAAAAAGGACTCAAAAATATAAGCATATTATCAATCCACTGTGTAAAATCTGCAGACTGTAATAAATGTCATTGCAGAAATCAACTTCCTAAAAACATTCATTTTTGCTTCTGAAAAAGGGAGACATAGTAAGTGTCCTTTAATTTATGTCAGCACCGGTATGTTGGTTACACAGTCTATCTGTTTATTAAACAGCTGCATGATAGTGTGTAACGGGGGGGGGGGGGTGTATACAGCCCAAAACCGGAACATCATGTGAAGGGTTAAATCAAGCCTAAAACTAGGCATGTGCCTCCTGTGCTGGTACAGTACAGAGAGAGATCTGAGCCTACCTCAGAAAGCAAATTTAAGTAATTAACATAACATTAAAGCAGTTCTCAGTTGCAATGCTCTCACAAACAGAAGTGTTTCATAGATGTTTGACTATTAGGAGAGCAATAACTGACTGTAAGGCTGGCATAGGAGTCATCTTAGGACAGTTCAGTAATTGAAAAACACACACACACACACACACACACACACACACACACACACACACACACACACACACACACACACACACACACACACACACACACACACACACACACTACCCTAGTTCCTGCATGTGCTAGTAAATATTTTGCCAGAATGGTAACCTTGAAGACGGTGGGCGGCCACGGTGGTGCAGTGGTTAGCATTGCCGCCTCACAGCAAGAGGTTCTCCGGTTCGATCCTCGGCTGGGGTGCCTTCTGTGCGGAGTCTGCATGTCCTCCCTGTGGTCGCGTGGGTTTCCTCCGGGTGCTCCGGTTTCCTCCCACATCCCAAAGACATGCTGCAGGTGGATTGGACACTCTAAATTGGCCCTAGGTGTGCGTGTGAGTGTGCCTTCTGTGGAAGGTTGGGCGCCGGGCTGGCAACTCGACACCGTAAAACTCCACTGCCATTCAATGTGCGGACAAGGTGATCTGCTGTGGCGACCCCTAACCGGGAAAAAGCCGAAAGAAGAAGAAGAAGGTAACCTTGAAGACGGTGCTTAAGGCATCCAGTGGTGGTGGGTCGTAGCCTGGATGCCTTGGTTTTAATTGTGCCTTACTCGTATTTTTTTATATGATTTGTGAATTAGTAAGCTACAGGAAAAGGACGGTAGTCTTTCATTATTGGTATTGTATGTATTTAATCGCTTGACTTTGTAGAAGAGTGGGGAAGAAATAAAATCTTCATTTTAATTTTTTTTTATTTTGTATGGGGAATAATGTTTTCATTGTAAAGTCTGGGCATTTTGACTCGTGTCCGAGTAACAAAGAAATGTTGCGTTTTTTTATTGTCTATGAACAGCACAGCCAAAGACGCACACATTTCAGCAGCTGTTTGTCACAGTGTTCCTTGCATGCAAAGAAAAGCAACAGACATCTTGCCCTGTCGCTGTGCTTTAAATAGAACTAAGTAAGAGGAATGTTGTGTTGTGACTGACTAAAAACAGTGTGGGTGATACAGTGATTAATGGGGTGGAAGGTTACAGGCGTTAAAGTGAACCTGGTGGTTTCATACATTCTGCTGTCCCTAGATCTGAGGTTGAATTCTCTAGTGAAAACTATTGATTTAATTTTTCCTTAAAGCATGACAGTTTGTTTTACAGAATCAACGCTACTTTTACTGCTGTTGTTAGCACTGACTTGTCAGTATGTTACAGTGGAGAAGGACATATCCTATACAAAACTTATTTAAACCAAAGGCAGGACTGGTAGACCTTAATTACTGCCTTATGTTTGTGCCATGTGTCAAGAGGATGCATTTTGCAGTGGTGTGATGACTCAGCATGAAAATCCTTTATGGCGTATTTCCACTTTCTAACACGTCTGCATACAAAGTACACTTTATATTTTATCATTTACACATTGTAGTAAAAAAAGTCACAAATTCAGGAGGTTCAAATACTGTCATCATATTAGGCTGGGTACATTGGAGCACTGTATTTTTATTTTTTATTTATTTATTTATTTTTATTTTGAATTTGTTGACCGAGGAGGCTACTGATCACAAATGACCAATATCCGTCTCGGCCGTAGAGAGAAAGAAGATGAAGAGCTCTAATACAGTTGTTTTAACAACCTGAAGAAACAAGTTTCATATTATACAGCAGTATCTGTACAAACGTTTGCACAAAAATTGTCCAGACAACAGAGTAAAGAACAATATAATGTAGAGATATATTCATGTTAGCTGTAAAGGTAGAGGAGTGATGTGGTAATCTGACAGTTGTAGTAAAGAGAAGTAATGGTGGGGGTGTGTGAGTCTGGACAAGTATGGTGGGATTAAGTTAAGTACTTGGAGGTTTGACATGAATTTTCCTTTTATTTTCTTTTTATTCAGCCATCTGTCTAAACAGTTTCATAAGGTATTATAAAAACAACAAACAGAAACAAAATGAAATAAAACAAAACAGTCCTGACTGAATGCTTTTATTCACTTAGTGCGTCAGCTCTCAAAGCCTTCAAAGTATGATAGAATTCACAAGGAATTACACACTTAACACTGACAAAAACAATTAATCAGTTATATAATTAAGACAAATCTTCCAATTGCAAACTTGATTTAGGCCAAAAGGAATTAAAAGTATTACATTTCAAAGTGAGCACACACTGTTTATATTGCAGCCTACTTTTAACATACATATAATTCCCAAACTTAGACATAACTTACTGCAAAACAGTAACCCTTAAATTGAACAAATCATCTTTATGACATTCATTATAATGAACTGCTAATGGACCCTCATTAACATTATTACAAATATTCCTAATTTCTTTGATTTCTGGTGAAAAAAACGTACATTAGTTTCACCAATATAAAATAAATGACAGGGATGTTCAGTAGCATACACAACTGCATAACTATTACAGTTAAACTCATCTTTTACATCAAAACTGACTTTATTAATCTTATCAAATCTTTTACAAACCAAGGGGGAAAATACATCTACCACGGGTAGGTATGAGGCACTATGAATAAATGCATTCAGTATTGACTACAGTGTTTTATTTTAATTTTAGTTTCATAAGCTAGTGCAAGTTAAGAAATCCAGGATATCTGCTTATGTGAAGTTGAGACTGGGAAAGGGTAACATGGGTAACTAAAATCTGACTGTAATGCCTCTGGTACAGTTCAAGCTTGTGAAGCAAAGTACGTCTGATGTTTCTTTAGACCATTCAATGCAGAAATACAAAGTAGTAATTTATTACTGTTGGGATACTGTGTGTGTGGTGTTTCCCTTTCAACTGCTGTTGTATGATTGTGCAATTAGTATGTTTAGGTAAGGGAGTATGGCACAATTTGGGGAGGGGGGGTCAAGCCATTCTGCAGAAAGCTCTTTGAAACATTTTCCCACTGGCTATTTTGATTGTATGATGTTTCAGTTGTTTGGAATTTGAGTAAATGGGATGTTCAGTCAGGTGGGTTTTCAGTCATTCTGATTCAAGTCATTTGGGATTTAACCAAACTGGCATAAAGTCATGCCTCATATAATTGTATATCTGAGTCTGGGGAGAAACTGTTTCAGATAGGCATGTGGTACACATTTACTGTAAATGCATGTGCACAGTTGTGTTACAGTTTCATCTAGTCATATATAAGCAGATGACATCTACAGGTTGGCAAAGACTATTTATTTGCTCATGGTCCACTTAAAGAAGTTAAGTAATTTTGAAAGTGTGAATGTGGTTTAGATACCTTTCCTAATTTTTATTTAAAATGTGCTTGTTTGAATTGCATTTGTTTTGTAAAATAGTTTGTAGTAAGACACTACAGTAAAAGTGGAGTTATAGTGAGCTGAGCTTAATAACCTGCCTAATAGTTTGCTTCTTGAGAAAAGTGAAAGTTGATAAGACTATCGAGATAAGGAGTTCTGCTTATAAGAAAGTCCACCCATGTGGTTTAAGGATAAGTGTAGACGTGAGTCACTTTATAGAGTGGGGGTCTGTATGGAATGTAGGGAATGGTCATGCCACAGAATTGGGAGAGGGTAGGAATGCAGGAGGAGAACACTGAGAGAAGAATGTGAGATGATGCGCTGTGTAAATTACCCATTAGGTAATGGGTTAGAGTAGCAGAATACAAAAGTTTAACAAGTACACAACCGTTTAGTGTTTTTTTAAGATGCGGTACGGGGAGCTAAGGGTAGTATAATGAGGATGAGGGGGTTTAATAGTATGTCGAGCGTGGGGAAGAGGGATGTATGGCTCAAGTGTTTGTGACTTTTTCCAGTGTAAAGCTTAATGAAGGAGACTAGATGGCAGATAGGACGAAGTCTGGTTACTCTGGTGGTCAGTAAATCTGTATTATCTGGAAAACGCAGGAAAGGAAGTTTCTCCTAATAAGTGAATGGACAGTTTAGTCCCTCATTTTTGCTGACTGTGACTGAAGATGCACATTAGTAGTTGATGGATGCAGCAGATTTATGTCTGTAATCTGTGTGTGTTTAAGGTGGATACCACCTGAGCATATTAGTAGCTGAATATTTACAAGCATAATGAGAAACCGAATGGACTGCAGATACCATACCTGCTGCACATTTCAGCACTCTTTGAAAGTGACTGCAAGTCCAAACTTTGCTGACACATGAAGCTGGCAGACTCTTTGTCGCCTTTTAATGTCTGTTAACTGTAACAGCCTGCTGAACAGTCCTTGATGGTAAGTATGACCTCTCTCCCTACACAGTATTGCTATGAGTAAAAATACAAGAAGACCTGCAACCAGATAAATATTATGTGAGCTAAATGGCTCATTTTTCATTGAAGGCTGCATCTTGAGCCTCTATCCCTTCAGTATTGAATTATCTGTTTTGCCTTTAGAAATCAGGCTTAGCCTAATTATTTGTAAAGCTGCATGTGGCAGCACTGTGTGTTTGTCATGGTCCAAGCCACTGGCTTCCTTTATACAGGTGAAACATTTCTTAATATTCTGTTTCTGCCAATGGACTGACTTCTTTTCCAGGATTACTTTGTCTGTCTTATACATTTTCATTACTGGGATAGGCTAAGGCTTCTCTGCATCCCTAAATATGATAATGCAGGTGTCAGAAAATGAATGAAAATGACTTCAAAGTGTGAATGCTGTGCCTGATTTCGATTTAAACTTAATACTAGAGATATTAACTGCTCACCCTATTGATATTGTGTATTTTACTTATACCAAATTTGTGTTTGGGAACATTTTTTAGCAGCTGTTGGATCACCCTTAACAGTTTCAGAACTTAGTGCATTTATGAATGAGTACTGCTTTTCCACAGTGTTATAAACTATCTTAGATTAAACTCATCCTTTGTGCCTAAAGTCTACATGTGACTCTGTCTGTTCAGCCCTCTGTTTATTTTTCAAAACACTGAAATAAGGGAGAACATTTATTCATGTGTAGTCAGCTTAGGTGTTACCTTGATTAATCTGCTTATTTCAAGAAAACAAGTTAGTTGTGTGTTTTGTTTGCCAAAGGTAAGCTGGGCAAACCAGTTGGTATATAGAAGTCCTCTACATAACTAGAGGAACTGCATTTCCATTTACTGTAGCAAATATGACAGAATTGTACAAGGAGTGAAGAGGGGTTATTGTACTAGGACAGCAATTATCCCTCATAGTTTAGGGATGTTTCTACATAAGGTATAGCTGAAGTAGCTACTTTTTCCATATTTATTACAAATTGCAAGTTGGGTTGTCCATTACAAACCAGGACTAAATTCTGAGGACTGTCCTGAATGATCTTTCTGACATATTTCCTCTACCCAGGATTCTGGAGGGCAGTATCTAGAATTTTTACCAAAATGCTATTACTAACTGTTGAAGTATTCCATCTTAAAGGAAGATAGGAAATTTGAGGGAGATTCCCACTTGAACAATTTATGGAGAAAAATAAAATATTTTACTAGTTAGTTATCTTCCCTCCTTACATCTGTATAAAACTAGTTTTGTTGCTTTGTATAAATAGACGTTTATTGTTTGCAACTCTCTACCTGGTCAATAACCTGATGAAGTATGCATCATACCTATTTAAGGAGCTGTTTTGGGAGGCATCTGATTTCATGCAAAGGAGAAAAATATTACACCAGAAGAACCAAAGAAGGCTTGTTGGTGAAGCTGATGTAAACTTCAACCCAAGTGCAAGTACTGCTGGGAAAATGTACATGTGTCAAGGAAATGGGAGGAGGATAAGAACTCCCAAGTGTTTCACTAAATGCAACATTATTTCCTTCTTAAAGAGTTGCTGTTAAATATCTCAATCAGCTCTACTTTCTGTGTCATTCTTTTGATTTTGAAAACTTGTAATCGGATTTAATTATCTTTATTCCAAAGCACCATACTCCTATATTCTTATTTTTTTTCATGTATATCTGGTTTATTTACATGGTATGCTGATTTCTTTCGGAAAGTTAAGAGAGATGGAGAAGTAAAGTTTGAGCTAAATTTGTCTGTCAATATGTTGGATTTGTTCTCGGGTGAAGAGTGTGCATTGTTCTGTATTAACTTCACTTACTGCTGGGTATTATTTCTAAGGTTTCTGACATGGCTGAAGAAGGCACGTGGTTATCCTTAGCATCAGTGTCAGTACTCAATTAATACTTTCGGAGGATTTGATTTTGCTCTGGGTTCTTTTATTGATTTTTTTGAGTTCTCTAGTTCAACATTCCCCAACCACTGGGCCGGGGACCCGTACAGGGCCATGGAGCACTTGGAACCGGGCCGTCAGGTAAGGTAAGTGAATGCCTGTATGAGTGTGCGTGTGTCTGTCTGTATGTGTGAGTGAATGCGTGCATGAAAGCAAAAGAGTCTGTGTTTGTGTGAGAGATTGGGAGAGTGAGAGTGATGTGTGAGTGAATGCAGGAATGAATGAAGAAGTGGCTGTGTGTGTGTGTGTGTGTGTGTGTGTGTGTGTGTGTGTGTGTGTGTGTGTGTGTGTATGTATGTGTGTGTGAGATCGGAAGAGTGAGAGCGATGTGTGAATGAATGAAGAATTGTGTGTGTGTGTGTGTGTGTGTGTGTGTGTGTGTGTGTGTGTGTGTGTGTGTGTGTGTGTGTGTGAAATTGGAACAATGAGAGCGATGTGTGAATG
The DNA here is from genome assembly GCF_019279795.1 of Protopterus annectens. Taxonomy (NCBI): domain Eukaryota; kingdom Metazoa; phylum Chordata; order Ceratodontiformes; family Protopteridae; genus Protopterus; species Protopterus annectens. The sequence goes on from NC_056740.1 coordinate 297,540,153, forward strand.
AATGTGTGAATGAATGCAGGTATGAATGAGGAAGTGGCTGTGCATGTGTGTATGTGTGAGATTGGGAGAGTGAGAGCGATGTAGGAATGAATGAATGCAGGTATGAATGAGGATGTGACTGTGTGTGTGTTTGACCGTGAGAGAGTAAGAATGATGTGTGAGTGAATGCAGGTATGAATGAGGGAGTGACTGTGTGTGAGAGATCGGAAAAGAGTGAGAGCGATGTGTGAGTGAATGCATGCATGAATGCAAAAGAGATTGTGTGTGTGTGTGTGTGTTATGGACGAAAGGTACACAAACCTCATTGCTGATGCAGTGATCACTCTCACTCTTTCTCTCCCCCCCTCCCTCCACACACACACACTCACACACACACACACACACACACACACACACACACCTCTCAAACTCTTACTTAGATCAAGAAATCTGGACAAAGCCAAAAATAATGGGGGGACAAAGGCCCAAAATAGGGACCCTTTTAAGTGCTGCTCTTACAAACTTTGAAAGTTGATAGAAATGCAGGTTTTGCATTAGCATTAATTTTCTGAAGGACATGAAGTATGAAACTCAACTGTCTGTCATTATTTTCTGACTTCAGCCTCAATGAACTGCCAGTGATTTGCCAGAAAACGACAATTTTATAAGAAAAAGACCAAAAATATGAGGCAAAAATCTAGACATTCTGTGAAAATCTGTACAGTTGAGAGGTATGCTGGACAGAGCCAAGTAATAGGGACAGATGTTAAATATTGCTCTTATAAACAAAATCAGTAAGGTTGCCATTAGGTTTACTTACCTCTCAACCATAGTAGATCAATGTTACGCTGTTAAGCAGATTATACACTTTTTTTTTGGTAATTATTACCAATTGTCTTTTTATTGTACTTCGGAGTTTTCTTCCCGGGTCTGGCCTCCTCATTAGAACATCAGCATAAAAGAGAGAGAGAGAGATGAATACCTGAGCAGTTTGCATTAGATACTGGCTTTATTTAAAAAAAAAGTATAGTTTTCTTTTTAAAATAGTACTATAGTAGGTAGCTGTTCATTATGATAGTTGTGCACAATTCATATTTGTACCTCGAGTATAGATGGGTCTAGTTTAGTTACTGGGGATGTCATCATGATCCCACAACTCTGCTAGCACCACCACAGTAAGTAAAATATGTCACCCATCCTACAGCATATTGCTGCTTAACTGAAGCAGGTCATCTGGAGTTCTCAACTCACCTGTCACTGTTAATACTTTACGATAAAAATGTAAAACAAACCTACAGTAGTGACGGCACTGATAGCGCAAGGTAGCAGCAACAATGAGTTACATAATAATTAATAGAGTGCTAGCTGCTTTACTTAATCAAGCAAAATGAAATTTAGAACCATGACTCCATAAACAAGCTTTTGTTTAAAGTATTTCATTAGACCTCAGTTTGATAAAATGTATTAGCAGTTAAACTCAGAACATTTTGTGTTGTAATTGGCTAAGAATAAGTCAATAAAGTTACTGTCAGCTGCCTGTCAAATGCCAGGATCTGCCACATAATGCACGCACTCAGGTCACTCCACAGCAAGTACTAATATGACTCTGTCGTTGTCCATGTTGGTGTGAATGACCTGAGACGTACCTCTCTGGACTGCACGAAAAGAGACATGGAGGAGCTTTCCGATCTTGTAGCCCAGGCAGGTATGACCCTAGCCCTGAGTAGCATCCTGCCATCACCCAGAATGATACCACAGTACAAGGTCAAAATGATTGACTTCAACAATTGGCTAAGCTTCTGGTGTCATTCTAAGGGAATCCAGTATCTGTCTGCCTAGAATGACATGATCGACAGACCATGATGCTGTGCCAGAGATGTCCTGCACCTGTCGCCCTTGGGATTCCGGATACTGGCTAAGGCTCTTGCCACCCCTATAGTGCCTTTTTTAGGCAAGGTTCAAATGACAAGTTCACTACCGTAACAGGTACAAGCAAGCAAAATCTGAGGGTAATGCAACTCAATGCTAGAAGTCTAAACCTCAAAATGCACTCACTCGAGGCACTCCTTAAAATGGAGAACATCAACATCTGTGCAGTGACAGAGACCTGATTCAAAGCTCCAGAGAGCACCCCTGCATTACCAGGCTATAATTCATACCACACCTTTCGGCCACCTAACCTGGACCAAAACACTAAAGGGAGAGGCGTGTCCATATTAATTTAGGATATCCACACCTCCAGGCTAGTTGTTCAGCATAATGCATCAGAGATTATCCAAGTGCAACTAACTCTGGGCAAGACCACAATCCAAATTGTAGTTTGTTACAGATCCCCCACCATGCCCCGGCATTCCCACTCCTCATTTCTTGATACACTGGAAAATATTAGGGTACAACCTAACACCCTAATAATGGGCGATTTCAACTACCCCACCATTAACTGGGAAAACTACTCATGTGCCAACTCTTTTGCTCAACGTTTTCTGGAATTCATAAATTCCAACGCCTTGGATCAACTTATCCATACCCCCACCAGGGCAGCAATATCCTAGACCTGTTCATTACCAACATGGGCAACCGGTGTTCCACACCAGAGGTCAGTTCCTCGTTGGTCAGATCCAATCACAAGCTAATCACCCTAGACATCCACATCCCATCCTCACCCCCCATTAGGGAAACCACCGTAAATAATTTCTCCAAAGCCAACTTCACACTTCTTAAGCAGAAGTGGCAAACTTCACGACACCCATGCAGATGGAAAATAGAGGTATGACTGCTGAATGCTACACAAATGCACTTTATAAGCACTTACACAAGTGCATGGATCGTGCATTCCCTAACAGAACCAAGATGTTATCCTCCCAAAAAGGAAGCCATTCTGGTGGTACCCTGCCATAAACAAACTCTACAACAGAAGAAAGAAACTGTTGCAAAAAAAAAGAGTAAAAATCCCATGACTGGAGGAAATCCCTGGTTAGACTCAGTAAGAAGCTGAGATACCTCATAAAATCCTCCAAAGCTAGTTACGAAAACAAAATCGCCACTGATTCTAAAGATAACCACAAAGCATTCTATAGCTATGTCAGTAATTTCAATGGCAACACTCAGATCTGCTCTGAGTTACAGCACAATGGCACTAAATATACATAACCAACTGATATTGCCAACTTCCTGGCAGATAAGTTCAGTGCTAACTTTACCCCCCTCTCACCACCTAAAGGGCCCATCTCTATACCGGAAGAATGCAAAGTTCCTGTAATCACGGCTGCACAGGTAAAAACCAAACTCTCCAAAGCCAAGAACACAGCATCTATGGGACCTGACAACATCCCAGGTAGCATTCTACATAAACTACAGAACAAACTGGTACCCCACCTAAGTACCATGTTCAATCATAGCCTTACCTCAGGCTTTGTGCCCACTGAATGGCGCACAGCGACGGTCATTCCACTCCACAAACGGGGAGCCACCACGGACCCCGGGAACTACCGCCCCATTAGCTTGACAAGCCTGGTCTGTAAGGCTATGGAACGTATCATCATGGAACTTATAAACAATGACATTGGTAATCTCCAATCTCTGGACCCCACCCAGTTTGGGTTTGTAAAAGGCAGATCATGTCTCCTAAACCTGATAGACTTCTTTGAAGTGGTCACCAAAGCCGTAGGTGAGGGTAAGGTAGTTCACACAGCCTATCTAGATCTCGCCAAGGCTTTCAACACCATCCCCCACTCTGGAATTATAGATAAACTCACTAAACTAGGTATAAATCCCTATGTCATAAGATGAGTTGCCAACTGGCTCACTGACAGAACCCACACTGTGAAAGTAGCAGACACCAAATCCGACTTCAGACCAGTGACAAGTGGAGTACCACAGGGTTCAGTCATGGGTCCTCTCCTGTTTTATCTGCTTCTCTGAAGTACAGGCTATCACAGAAGGTCTTTGGCTAACAAAGTTCGCAGATGACTGCAAACTAGAAGCCATAATCAAAACTCCTAATGATGTGGACATCCTACAAAAGGGCTTCACTGAAACAGATGCCTGGTGCCAAAGCCATGGCCTCAAGCTCGGTGCCACAAAGTGCATTGTCATCCCTTCTGGTAAAAACTCTGTACCCATGAACTACCACATAGGCGGTAATCTACTTAATACCGAAAGTGTGATAAGAGACCTTGGGACACAGGTGGACAGTAGTCTCTCTTTTGATAATCACATTGCCACAGTAGTCAGGAAGTCCTTCTACGTGGTACACCTCATCACAAACGTTTTCTCATCCAGGAAAAAAGAGGTCATTGTTTCCCTCTACTCGTCACTCATTAGACACATTGTAGAATACAGTGCCCCTTTTGGTATGTACCTCACAAGACATCTACAACAACTGGAAATGCCACAGAAATACCTCACAAAGAGGATTACTGGCCTCAGACAGATGCCCTATGCAGACCGTCTCAAAACACTCCAGCTTTACTCCGTCGCATATCTCCTACTCAGAGGTGATCTCTGCCTAACATACAAAGCTATGTTAAACCCAGAGCTGTTGGACATGCTCCACTTAAAGAAATCCCAATCCCTCCGTGCTACACGCTCTAGGGACCTAAACCTTGTCACAACAATAAACAGAACATGCTGGAGGTCTAGATTCCTGTCCCAGAGACTTCCCATACTCTGGAACAAACTAGCTATATATATATCAAACAAAGCTTATCATTAGCACTCTTCAAGAAAAGTCTTAATGCTTGGATGGGAGATAGGAAATTCACCCCGGGGAATCACCTCTGTAGCTCTGCTCGACAGGGGCACAGGAAAATTATTTTCTTGGGTGGCGAAAGTCAGGGTACCTTTTTGGCTAGGCTTATATAGGCCCTAGGGCTAATAGCCTAGTACCTACCTATGAACCTATGTTGAAGTGATACCCTGACCCCATGTGCAAAAAAATGGGAAAAAGGGGTTGTGGATGGATGGATGAAGGTCATTATTGCTAACTGCCCTACTCTAGCCCCTGTAAAATACTCCAAACAAAATCCATCAACTTCTAGCCAACAAGTTCTGACCAAACTATAACTACATTAAAAGTGGAATTAGCCTCTACTGTCTTGTACCCTGTCATTAGCACTAGTAACCCGCTAGAGATCACTGGAATAGTGAAACTCTTTCCTCTCAATCCATTGTATCCAAAGGTAAGCTAAAACTTAAAATAAATAAAGAAATAAAAGCCATGATTAAAGCCAGGGGCATTCTGTGGCAAGAATGGAAAACTCTCTAAATCCCAATAACATAGGTTCATAAGAGGTTACTAGATGAGCAGCCTTAGTGCCCTTACAAGCCTAGCCATGTTAATCCAGAGTTGCCTCAATTGTCTTTGGTAAGATGGACGTAATTCAGAAAGCGAGTCTATGAACACCGTATACCCCTGTCCATGAGAGATACGGGTTTGCACCTGAACAGGATCAGTGAGGAGCTCTGCTTCACATAAATTATAAATTTACTAATCTGAGGTATACAAGCTGTAACGCAAGACAGAAGCTAATTAAAGAAATAGCTGGATGCACTTAAAAATAAAAGATAGCGTTAAACGTTCCTCAAGCTTCCTATCTTTAGTAGAATTTCTAAATGGATTCTCCCAATTGTTGGGCACCCCTTCTCTCCTAGTTGACCTTTGCCATCTCTCGCAGAACCACCTCAGGTAACCACCCTTTTCTGCTATAACAGTAAAATAAATTGAAAAGTTTTAAGAGAGATACCTGGCTCGGATTGGTTTCACCCCTAGTTTATTAAATGATGTCAAGATCATCTTTGCTATTCCTTAACTCATACAGTCTTGAGGAGCAGGAGGCTAATTAATCCCTTTGTTTCCTGAAAACTTCAAAACATGAAACCACTTGCTTTTTGAGATCTTTTCTTCAAAATACAAAAATGTAAAGCATGAAACTTCTACAGTAAACTATGGGCTTATACACATTGGTGTTAGTATTACAGGTCAGTCTGTAGATCCTAATTTTATATTGTAGATTTAAGAAAGAAGAATTGTTTACTAATCAAAAACAGCATGTGTTAAGGTCAAAGGTTTATATCTCTGAACGTGCACAAGATATTTCCAAGTCATAACTGGAAGAACTTTTTATCTATATCCTAGCTTTCCAGTGATGTATGACAAGAGGGGGTAGCAGATTGCCGATTTGTGATACTGCAAACTCAATGCAAATTGTGCATGTAATATTTTCACAGTATTTTAAAACAATGTTCTACAAAATGATAAATGGTAAAGAGGAGGTCTCAATAACAATATTGTGTTTTGTATAAGATGCACCATTTGTTTATCCATAGGTCCCACACTTTTTATGAAATTAATGGAACAATTATGAAAAGTCTACCTTAACTGCTTCGCAAAAAAGCATTTTTATCTCAGAATGTCTTCAATTTACCCATCATATTTTAATGTTATTTTTTACTAAAATGCACTGCTTGCATAGCCTACACCCGACATGACAGTATCACACATTTTTGCATTAATGTAAATATGGAAAATCTCATATTTATCATAATTTTTTCAAATGCCCCTTATTAACTCCAGTTCTGTACATTCTATGCTGATTGTTTTACTGTGCATGCTTAGCATATAATGTCATCTTGCATATGCTACCTTACTGCCCTAGTTTTGGGTACACATTTGAAACAGGACTTCAAAAATTAGACTGATGAGTATACTTGCTTCGGTAGTGTAGGGTGGTCTCCTGTATATATGAGTGTACTTTTACAGAATGCACAAGAGCTGTGCTTTCTTGAATTCTGTATTCTTGTAAGAAGCATTAAGTGAAGCAACATATATAATCTATGCCTCTGTTTAAGTGAAGCAACATATATAATCTATGCCTCTGTAACAGTACTATGTCATTTATATGGAAGTAAGCCATCTTTTTCCCCCCGATCAGAAGTTTATTTATTTATCTTTTATTATTTATTTTACATTTGTTTACCGGGCTAGTCTAACTGGATATATTTCCATTTTCAGTAGAGGCCCGGGGAGAAAAGCTCCAATATTAGCACAAAGAATTTGAAAAGCAAATATTATCACAAAGTACAAGAGAGGATTTCAAAATACTAAGAAAGTGATATTAAAATGAAGAAAAATGACACTGCCAAATATCGACATACAGGATAAGACAAGTCATTTTACATTGTGGTACATGAGGTAATAAGTTGCCAAACCCTCTTCCATCAGTCATTTCAGTTTTAATTTCCATTCTTCCAACCCTTGTAAAACCGTTGAAAAGTTAGTTTTCACTCAGGCCTTTTACTTCAAGCCCTTATTGCTTTGGAAATAAGCCCTAAAGCCCTTTAATGGTTCATGGATTGTCTCTAACAGAACTTCCTGATTAAAGCTAGATCAAATATGTTACCCAGTGCTCCTTTTTTAAATGGCGTATCCCAAAGATTTGTTGCATCACCATTTCTCTTTTGTAAGTTCATTACCAGGCACCTTACCAAATTTTTACAACTGGTAGGCATATACACATACAATATAGTTGTATATACATCCAGCCCCTCTCATACCGTAGTAAAAAAAAAAACTAGAAAAAGACCACTTCTTAGTTTCCATCTGGTTATTGAAAGTCTAGGAGACTACTTCTATGGTTAACAGAGAGTTTCTACTTCCCCTTAACCAGAAAGCAGATAGGTATGCAATTTATAAAGGTATCCCCAAATAAAAAAGTTAGAATACACACTCCCTGTCATCACTGTAGAATCAGAGAGGAAACTCTGTTTTGCAAGGAATTAGTAAATGTATTTCCAGGTTTATTACTTTGTCCCCCAAAAGAGGGCAGCACTTCCTTACTCTAGCCAAAACAAAATAGATATGAATAAAACAGAGATTCCATCCATTACTTGGCTTCCGTTTTTCCAGACTGTTAAAAAAGGAGTCTTTCCTCTTCCTACCTGAATCCCAAATACCCAGGCTATCAACTTAGATTAGTTTCCCCTTAAAGATCCCTAACCTCAGACACCATGGGCAGAACTACATACATTAGAACATAGCTTCCCTTTCCTTTGCCCAGAACTTTGGGAATCTTTTCCTTCCTTCTTGAAAATAATTCAGTCCAACAATGAATTTGGATCGAAAAACTCTAGTAAAAGATGTCTAGTATACCTGCCTCTATACTCCTAACATTACCTAACCACCGTTTTCCAACCCCCTCCCACAATTTGTCATTTCATTAAAAATACACCCTATGGCTGATTTTATCCCTTCCATCAATTACAACCCTTCACCAATCCCGCTCATTTTTCTTTTCATCCATATTGCTTTATTGGAAATTCTGTGTAAGGTTCATCAAAGTAGTGCTTTAAACTGCCTCCTTATTCTACACTCTTCTGTTTTGTTCTTCATATACATAAAGAATAGGATTCCATAGCTATGCAAGATGAAGTCTTGAAGTCTGATTACACTAAGTGAGTATACATTTTATGAAATGAATAGCACATACTTCTTGTTTTAGTAAGATTGTGAGATACTGATCAGAAATAAAAAGTTTGAAAAAACTGAGAGTGACAGAAAGGACTCAAAAATATAAGCATATTGTCAATCCACTGTGTAAAATCTGTAGACTGTAATTAATGTCATTGCAGAAATTAACCTCCTAAAACATTTGTTTTTGCTTCTGAAAAAGGGAGATATAGTAAGTGTGTCCAATTTATGTCAGCACTGGTATGTTGGTTACACAGTCTGTTACCTGTTTGTTAAACAGTTGCAAGATAGTGTGCAACAGGGGGCATATACCTCCCAAAATAGGTACATCATGTGAAGGGTTAAGTCAAGCCTAAAACTAGGCATATGCCTCGCATGTTGGCACAGCAGAGAGAGAGATCTGTCTACCCCAGAAAGCAAATTTAAATAATTAACATGACATTAAAGCAGTTCTCAGTTGCAATACTCTCACATGTATAAGTGTTTCCTAGATGTCTGTCTGACTAATAGGAGAGCAATAAGTGACTGTAAGATTGTCACAGGAGTTATCGGAGGACAGTGCAGTAATTGGAAAAAAAAAAAGCACATTACTGTAGCTCCTGCATGTGACAATAAATATTGTGCCAGAGTGGTAACCTTGGAGACGGTGCTGAAGGCATCCAGTGGTGGTGGGTAGTAGCCTGGATGCCTAGGTTTTAATTGTACCTTACTTGTATTTATTTTTTATATGATTTCTGAATTAGTAAGCTACTGGAAAAGCACCGTGCTCTTTCATTGTTGGTACTGTGTGTGTTGAATTGCTTTACTTTGTAGAGGAGTGGGGAAGAAATAAAATCTTAATTTTAATATTTTTATTTTGTATGGGGAATAGTGTTTTCATTGTCATGTCTGGGCATTTTAGCACTTGTCCAGGTAACAAAGAAATGCTGCCTTTTTTGTTGATTATGAACAGCACAGCCAAAGACGCACACATTTCAGCAGTTGTCACAGTGTTCTTTGCGTTCATAGAAAAGCAACAGACATCTTGCCCTGTCGCTGTGCTTTAAATAGAACTAAGTAAGAGGAATGTTGTGTTGTGACTGGCCAAATACAGTATGGGTGATACAGTGATTAATGGGGTGGAAGGTTACAGGCGTTAAAGTGAACCCTAGACAACCATGTGGCTTAATACATTCTGCTGTGCCTAGATCTGTGAGATTGAATTCTCTTTTGAAACCTATTAATTTTTCCTTAAAGCATGACAGTTTATTTTACAAAGTCAAAGCTGCTTTAGTGGTGTTGCTAGCTGCTCTGACTTGTCAGTATATTGTCGTAGAGAAAGACTTCCTCAGATGAAAGCCATACCCTTTACAACAGATTACAACTTATTTAAACCAAAAGTAGAACTCGAAGGCCTTAATGACTGCCTTATGTTTGTGCCACGAGTCAACAGGATGCATTTTGCAGTGGTGTGATGACTCAGCATAAAATTAATTTATGGCATATTTCCCCTTTTTAACACGTCTACATAAAAAGTACAATTTATATTTTTGTTATTTACACATTGTAATAAATAAAATCAAAATTTAGGAGGTTCAAATACTATTATTATATCATATTAGGCTGAGTAGTACATCAAGACACTGTATTTGCATTTTTATTTATTTATTTTTTTAATTTGTCGACCACGAAGACCACTGATCACAAATGACCAATATTGGTCTCAGCCATAGAGAGAGAGAAGATAAAGAACTTTAATATTTAACAACTTGAAGTAAAAAGTTTCATATTATACAGCAGTATCTATACAAACATTTGCACAGAGTTGTCCAAACATCAGAGTAAAGAACAGTATAGTATATAGATATATTTGTGGTAGTTATATAGGTAGAATAATCTGACAGCTGTAGAAAAGAGAAATAATGGTGGGGGGGGGGTGTAAATCTGGACAAATGTTGTGGGATTAGGGTAAGTGGTTGGAGGTTTGACACTGATTTTCCTTTTATTTTATTTTATTTCAGCTGTCTGTCTAAATAGTTTCATAACATAGTATTAAAAAAAAAACAGAAACAAAATTAAATAAAGTAAAACAACGTGGCCCACACAGAATGCATTTATTCCCATAGCACCTTGGCTCTCAAAGCCTTCAAAGGAAGAGAAAATTCACAAGCAATTACACAGTTAAAAAACACTAACAAAAACAATCAGTTATATAATTAATTAAGAAAAATATTCCACTTACAAACTTGGTTTAGGCCAAAAGGTATTAAAGTATTACATTTGAAAATGAGCACGCACTGTTTATATGGCAGACTATTTTAACATACATATTCCCAACCTTAGACATAATGTGGTCTAAAACAGTAACCCTTACATTGAACAAATCATCTTTATGAAATTCATGGGTCTATATTATATTCTCGAAAGCCGACAATATCAAAGCTGATATTGTCGACACGAGAATAGCGAAAGCGCACAACATCGAACTTGTAAACAGAAATCTCCGTAAGGAGAGATTTCCATTTACTGCAATGTAGTGCAGTCTGGGAGTTGGCATATTTAAGTAACGGGGGTGCAAGGGGGCTCCCCCCCTGCTTTAACCCGGTAGGGTACTTTTTTTTTTTTTTTTTTTTTATAAGTTCGATGTTTGAAGACATCGATCATATGGTGTTCAATGTTTTCAAACGTCGATCTTATAATATAGACCCGAAATTCATTCTAATGAACTGCTAATGGACTCTCCTTAACATTATTACAAATATTCCTAACATGCTCTTTGATTCTAGTGGAAACAAAAATTATTTTAGTTTCACCAGTATAAAATAAATGACAAGGACACTCAGTAGCATAAACAACTGCATAACTATTACAGTTAAACTCACCTTTTACATCAAAACTGACTTTATTAATCGTATCAAATCCTTAACAAACTGAAGGGGCATCTACCACAGGGGAAGGTATGTGGCACTAAGAATAAAAGCATTATCTGTGGACTACGGTGTTTTATTTTTGTTTAGTTTCATAAGATAGTGCAAGTTAAGAATGCAGGATCTCTGGTTATGTGACGTTGAGACTGGGAAAGGGTAACATGGGGAGCTAAAATCTAACTGATGCCTGTGGTGACGTTGAAGCTTATAGGTTTATAGGTTCATAGGTAGGTACTAGGCTATTGGCCCTAGGGCCTATATAAGCCTAGCCAAAACAGTACCCTGGCTTTCGACACCCAAAAAAATTATTTTTCTGTTCCCCTGTCTAACAGAGCCACAGAAATGATCCCTGGGCTGAATTTCCTATTTCCCATCCAATCCTCATGTTTTTTTGAAGAGTGCTAATGAGGAACTCTGTTTGACATAGATAGGTAGTCTGTTCCAGAGTATGGGAAGTCTCTGGGACAGGAATCTATCCCTCCAGCATGTTCTGTTTATTGTGGTGACAAGTTTTAGGTCTCTGCAGCGTGTAGCTCGGAGGAATTGGGATTTCTTTAAGTGGAGCATGTCCAACAGCTCTGGGTTTGACTTAGCTTTGTATGTTAGGCAGAGATCACCTCTGAGTAGGCGATATGCGATGGAGTAAAGCTGGAGTTTTTTGAGATGGTCTGCGTAGGGCATCTGTTTGAGGCCAGTAATCCCCTTTGTGAGGTATTTCTGTGGCCTTTCCAGTTGTTGTAGATGTCTTGTGAGGTACATGCCAAAAGGGGCGTTGTACTCTATAATGGGTCTAATGAGTGATGAGTAGAGGGGAACAATGACCTCTTTTTTTCTGGATGAGAAACCTTTTGTGATGAGGTGTACCACGTAGAAGGATTTCCTGATCACTGTGGTGTGATTATCAAAGGAGAGACTACTGTCCATCTGTATCCCAAGGTCTCATCACACTTTCGGAGTTAAGTAGACTACCACCTATGTGGTAGTTCATGGGTACAGAGTTTTTGGCATTGAGCTTCAGGCCATGGTTTTGACACCAGGCATCTGTCTCAGTAAGGCCCTTTTGTAGGATGTCCACATCGTTAGGAGTTCCGATTATGGCTCCTAGTTTGCAGTCATCTGCAAACTTTATTAGGCAAAGATCTTCTGTGTTAGCCTGTACTTCAGGGAAGTAGATACCAAACAGGAGAGGACCCAGGACTGAACCATGTGGTACTCCACTTGTCACTGATTTGAAGTCGGATTTGGAGTCTGCTACTTTCATAGTGTAGGTTCTGTCCATGAGCCAGTTATAAATCCCTATGTCACAAGGTAGGTTGCTACCTGGTTTAGTGAGTTTATCTATAATTCCAGAGTGGGGGATGGTGTCGAAAGCCTTGGCGAGATGTAAATAGGCTGTGTGAACCACCTTACTCTCATCTACGGCTTTGCTGACTGCTTCAAAGAAGTCTGTCAGGTTTAGGAGACATGATCCACCTTTTTTAAACCCGAACTGGGTGGGGTCCAGAGTTTGGAGATTACCATTGTCTTTATTTTTGAGTTCCATGATGATACATTCCATGGCCTTGCAGACCAGCTTGTCAGGGTAATGGGGCGGTAGTTCCCAGGGTCTATCGTGGCTCCCCCTTGTGGAGTGGGATAACCATTGCGGTGGGCACAAAGCCTGAGGTGAGGCCATGATTGAACATGGTACTTGGGTGGGGTGCCAGTTCGTTTCGTAGTTTGTGTAGAAAGCAGCCTGGGATATTGTCAGGTCCCATGGGTGCTGTGTTCTTTGCTTTGGAGAGTGTGTTTTTTTACCTGGGCAGCCGTGATTACAGGAACTTTGCATTCTTCTGGTATAGAGATGGGCCCTCTAGGGGGTGAGAGGGGGGGTAAAGTTGGCTCTGAATCTATCTGCCAGGATGTTAGCAATATCAGTTGATTCTGTATATTTACTGCCATTGTGCTGTAACTCAGAGCAGATCTGAGTGTTGCCATTGAGATTCTTGACATAGTTATAGAATGCTTTGTGGTTGTCTTTATAGTCAGTGGCAATTTTATTTTCATAAGTAGCTTTGGAGGATTTTATGAGGGATCTCAGCTTCTTACTGAGGCTGACCAGGGAGTTCCTCCAGTCATTAAATTTTACTCTTTTTTGCAACAGTTTCTTTCTTCTGTTGTAGAGTTTGTTTATGTCAGAGGACCACCAGATTGGCTTCCTTTTTTTGGAGGATAGCAGCTTGGTTCTGTTAGGGATAGCACGATCTATGCACTCATGTAAGTGCTTATAAAGTGCATTTGTGTAGGATTCAGCAGTCGTACCTCTACTGTCCGTCTGTGTGGGTGTCATGACATTTGCCACTTCTGTCTTAAGAAGTGTGAAGTTGGCTTTGGAGAATGTTTTTACAGTGGTTTCTGTAATGGGGGGTGGGGGCGGGATGTGGATGTCTAGGGTGATTAGTTTGTGGCCGGATCTGACCAACAAGAAATTGACCTCTGGTGTGGAACAGCGGTCACCCATGCTGGTAATGACCAGTTCTAGGATATTGCTGCCCTCGTGGGGGTGTGAATAAGTTAATCCAAAGCGTTGTAATTTATGAATTCCAGAAAACGTTGAGCAAAAGAGTTGGTATATGAGTAGTTTTCCCAGTTAATGGTGGGGTAGTTGAAATTGCCGATTATTAGGGTGTTGGGTTGCACCCTAATATTTTCCAGTGTATCAAGAAATGAGGAGTGGGAATCCTGGGGCATGGTGGGAGGTCTGTAGAAAGCTACAATTTGGATTGCTGTCTTGCCCAGAGTTAGTTGCACTTGGATAATCTCGGATGCATTTTGCTGAGCATCTAGCCTGGAGGTGTGGATATCCTTAATGAATATGGACATGCCTCTGCTTTTAGTGCTTCGGTCCGGGTTAGGTGGCCGAAAGGTGTGGTATGAATTATAGCCTGGTAAAACAGGGGTGCTCTCTGGAGCTTTGAACCTGGTCTCTGTCACTGCACAGATGTTGATGTTCTCCATTTTAAGAAGTGCCTCGAGTGAGTGCATTTTGAGGTTTAGACTTCTAGCATTGAGTAGCATTACCCTCAGATTTTGCTTGCTTGTACCTGTTACGGTGGTGAATTTGTCATTTGAACCTTGCCTAAAAAAGGCACTATAGGGGTGGCAAGAGCCTTAGCCAGTATCCGGAATCCCAAGGGCGACAGGTACAGGTCTGTCGATCATGTCATCCCAGGCAGACAAATGCTGGATCCTTTTAGAATGACACCAGAAGCTTAGCCAATTGTTGACGTCAATCATTCTGTTCTTGTACTGTGGTATCATTCTGGGTGATGGCAGGATGCTACTCAGGGCTAGGGTCATACCTGCCTGGGCTACAAGATTGGAGAGTTCCTTCATGTCTCTTTTCATGTAGTCCAGGGAGGTACCTCTCAGGTCATTCACACCAACATGGACAATGACAGAGTCAGTGGAATTTAGTGGAGTGAGAATCGAACCAGGAATGATTGCTCATAAGGTGAATTCTGTGACCACTACAGTATTGCAGTTCTAGCTTGTGAAGCAAAGTACTTCTTATGATTCTTTAGACTATTCAGTACAGAAATACAAAGCAATTCTGTTATTGTGGTGCATATTATTATTGGAAGAAGACATCCTATAGTACCTCAGCCTTAACATATTCCTTTTATGGGAATAACTGTATAAAAGTTTCCCAAGAAATTTGTTGCTGGCAGGAGCACCTGGTGGAGTTTTCTGCCAATAAAAGATGTAGCAGAATAATGTAATTGTCATACTGGCCTGATGGCAGAAAGGTAAGGTGGCTCTCTGAGCTGGCAGTGACCAGAGTGTAAAATCGGACTCAAGGCATTGGCAGAGTTGGCTGAGAAGAATAGGATGAAATAGCCAACAACTGGATCTCGTGTCCTGATGTGAGGGTAGGGAAAGGTATAACTTCCTATGTGACTTTTGCTGAAGATCAGGAATTTGGCAGGCCAGCAAAAGAATTATGGAGGGGTGACATGGCATCTGTTGCCCACTGGACAGATTGTCATTGCATGTGGCTTGTCTTGGAGTAGGGATACTGATCAGCCACTGCTACATGATAGGTTCTATCATACCTTGTTCACTGCCCCTGTTAGTAGCTTGTTCCCTGACTTGTAAGAAGTGCACAGTAAGACAGCTTCCTGAGTATTTTTTTTTTGGGGGGGGGCAGCACCACAAAAGGGTATATCCTGGATTGTTGGAAAGGAGCTATATAGGGGTACCAAGGGAGAGTGGAGGAGTTAGACTTGGGATAAGGTTGAGGGGCAGTCTTGTGTCAGGTTAGGAACAGAAAAGTTAAATAAATAAACAAATACATAAAATTATTAACTCATGTCTGTGCAAAGTAATATTTTGCTTATGTCAGCTATTGAAACAGTATATTGCATTTGGATGTTGGAAATGCAGCATTTACCCATGGCTGGTTGTGTTGATCATGAGCGTGAAGCCCAAGTGACCTAACAAAAGCAGCTGTGGTTAAACCTTTAATGTTATGTAGTCCTATCTCGCCTCCGTTATTAAGTATGGGTTCGCTTTTAAAAAGCCTGAAAACTTCTGATTGGCTCGTGGCTAGGAGGTATCCCATGGTGCATGAGCACATTCCCCAGATCTCATTTGCCACATCTTCAGTCGGAAGCTTCTTTTGGTTGGCCGTGGCGAAGTGATTCTATTATTATTACTGCTTTTTAGGAGTTTTTTGCTTCTAGTGAAGTTTTTTCTGTCATAGTCTTTGCTGACAGTCTTTATTGTGATGACCAATTTGTGTCTTTAACCGGATTTGACCCTATTGTCGTTTAAAATTTACTGGGCCGGTTGGCCATTTGTGTGTGGTATCCCGTGAGTGTGTGTTTTTTTCTTGGCTAGACTGTTTAACTTAGAGGTTCTATTTTTGTCCCTGTTTCTTTTCCTGCGCTAGGTTCATTTAAGTTAGAGATCCTAGTAACCCCCTCTTTATTTTGTGGGTGATATGGCTAGATCTGCTTAAGTTAGAGAATCTAGTTTTCTTGTTGTGTGAGTGTGTTGCTTTTCCTCTGCTGCCATTATGTCTAAGGAGCCTAAAGAACACAAACAGTCAGGCTTTAAAAAGTGTAGCAAATGTTCGCAAAAAATTTCCATCACCAATGGACATAGTGTCTCTGTGTACTGCTTAGGGGCCATACATCTACAAGGAACTTGTCTCTTCTGCCATTCTTTTAACCCTAGAGTACCATAGGAATGGAAGAATAAGCTGATTTTGAAGGGCATGTTGAAGCCTTCCTTCGAGGAAGACCTAGCCAGTTCTTCCTCCTCTGCTAGGTCGCATTCATCTAGGAAGGATACGGGCAAGACCTCTAAACGGCCTTCTCCAGCCCCAACTTCTACCTCTGGACCTCCACAGAAGTTACCAAAATTGGAGTTGGTCTCTGTCTCTTTGGCTCCACAGTCTTCGGGGCCAATTGAGATTTTAGACACAGATCCTGCAGTATCAGCACCAAGTATTTTGGCACCAGTCACTAGCAGTCCTCTTCAGAGCCGGTCAACAGATATTCCACTGGTCTCCCCTACTCTAAAATCGCCTGTATTGCAGAGAGTAAGGTCTCCCACACTGTCCTCCAGATCCTCCAGGAGTATATCTGAAGAAGACATCGAGAGAGTGGTGCTCAGACTCCTCAAGTCTTCGGCCTTGCCAAAATTTTTGTAGGCTCCAACCCATTCGGTCTAGGAGCCGACTCCTGCTACCGATCCTGCGTTCATTCCTCCTCCAACCCAGATTGGGCCTTTGAAGCCGATATTGCCAGTACCGACTATAGTGGTGTCCTCGGCTTCAGCACCCTGTGTGGTTGTCTTGGAGCCGAGTTCCACTCCGACACTTTCGGCGCTATCCGAAGTTTCTAGGGTCCGAAGCTGTTCGGTCGGCCCCAAGGGGGACACTTGGAACCGAACTTCTTCGGTGCCGAGCCTCCCTCTTTGTGCGTCGGCCCAAGTGAGCTCGGACCCTACATCATTCTTGGAGCCGATCCTTTTGGAGCCATTGGCACCTACGCTCTCTTCAGAGTCGGGGCGTCATTCGGAGCCGGAGGAATTCGTCTTTGTGAGGATGAGAATCATGTTGGATAGTTCATCCGCCCCACGTAGAAGTACCGACGCTATACTCCCTCAAGCACCGACTACAGTCTCAGCATCCTCTCTTTCCCGGGATGGCAGGGACCCACAGCTTCAGGACCCCCATTTGGGTGGCCCCCAATCTTCCGAGACTTCCCCAGAGGACCCCGCTGAGGAGCCCCCTCAGAAGAGATCATGTAAGAGGAAGCATGTAGACTTCCCTGATGAGTCTCTCATATCTGACACTGACTTCGATGAGTCGGAGGGGTCCCCTAAGTCCTCTGAAGATGTCTCCTTTGCAGACATTTTGGAAAGCCTCAGGCAGAGAGGAGGCTGGCCCACCGTTACCCCGTCTGATGAGGAATCAGTGTACCTGAAGGCTTTCAGGTCTCAACCCTCAGCTTCATGGGTGTCTCCTCCATTTGATGAATTACTGGATCTTGTGAGTCAGAAAGCATGGCAGACTCCTGATGCCATGGAACCAGTCCCCAGGAGGCCGAATAAATTTCTATCCGCCCCTAAAGACAAAGAATTTTTATCCAAGGGCTTACCTGTTGATGCCATGGGGGTGGCAGTGGCCACTACGAAGGAGCTAGCAGAGACTTCTTCTTCTATCCATCTGCCCAACAAGAAGTCCCGAACGATGGATAGGTACGGGAAGCATATCTTCTCTTCAGCGGCTTTTACACTCCGATCTCTGAACTATCCATCACACTTTACGAGACTTCAGAGAGATCTCATAAAGGAGTTAGGAGATACTCTTCAGGGTTCCTCTACTGAAGCAGTCCCATCTACAGTGTCTACTCAGTTGGCTACTCTAACATCCATTGTTAACTCCTCCATACGGCTGATCTCTTATGCAGCTGATGGTGCGAGTAGGGTGGCGGGTTCAGGAGTCTCCTTAAGGAGACACTCCTGGATGCGTCTATGCAACTTTGCTGAGCCTTTCAAGTCTTCATTCACTAATGCCCTCGTGGACGGATCCTCTCTTTTTGGACTCAAGGTAAAAGATACCCTCACCAGGTGTGCACAGGAAGGAAAGACGCTCTCTGCAGTGGGAATCCGTTTTTACCTTTCCTTCTAGACCTTACCCTGTAAAACTAGCAACTGCATAATTTTTAATATAGTTAAAGTTGTAGCTGTCTCTTCCTTGTTTTCTGAGACAAATGTTTTCTGTGCACAATGGAGCATTTTGAGGGGAAGGCAGTTCAAGTTACTTGGTCACCTGTACAGGCCAATCTTCACATCAGTATCTTGGAGATGAGAGCAGTCGTGATTGTGTTGCAAGCTTTTCAGGACTGCCTACCCAAGGGTGTGATAGCCATCCAGACAGAGAATATGTCACTGGTGTGGTACATCATTAGACAAAGGGAAACATGATCATACCCTCTTTGCTGGGAGTCCATGAGAATATGGCATTGGTCACTGTTTTCCCATCATTTTCTGATAGCAACGCACTTGTACAGGATGGTGAATGTACCAGCAGACAAATTAAGTAGGTCAATCCTATTGCCTCCAGCAGACAAATTAAGCAGGTCAATCCTATTGCCTCAAGAGAGGTATCTCAACCAGACATTAGCAGCAGAGATTTTCAGCCACAGGGCCATCCTTGCTGCGACCTCTTTGCCTGTTACTGAAACAACAAATCCCCTCATCCCTCCACAGGGACAATCACTAAGAAATGCTGTAGTCCACAATTGGCCCCGGGTCTCCTCAACACATTTTCACTAATACCCTTTCTTACGGAATTCATTCAGAAAGGCATGAGATGCAGGACCAGGGTGATCCTCATTGCTCCATTCTGGCCCTGGCAGGTTTGGTTCCTCTTCCTTTGGCCTTGTTTGCTACAACTGCCCTGGGTGCTAGACCCCAGTCCGAATCTTCTGAGTCAGTCATCAGGATGCATCTACCAGATCTACAAGCCCTAAAACTGCATGGTTTCTGCAGTTTTAACAATAGCCAGAGATGCCAGGCTGTCCTCTCTGGAAGTTCACGTAATTACTTCTCAAAAATAATGAACTAAAAAGATTTACAAAAGTAAATGGAAAAGATTTTCTTTTTGGGCCTTATCAAATGGACTGGACCCCTTTTCTGCTCCCCGTCCTTCAATTCTGGAAGTTTTTTCATAACTTTTTCACCAAGGATCTACTTTTTCTACCATCAAAGTACAAATGGCTACTATTTCAAATGTTCACATTGGTTATAATGACACTTCCATTGCTTCGTTTAGAGCCCCTAAAGCTTTCTTCAAAGGAGCCTTCTTGCTGAGGCCTCCAATTAGGGATCCAGTACCTCCATGAGATGTCACAATCATGCTTCATTCTTTAACTCAGAAGCCCTTTGAACCAACAGCATCAGCGGATCTTAAATTATTTTTTTTTTTGAAAAACTGTTTAACTAGTTGCATTACTGCTAAATAAATTTCTGAATTGCAAATGCTTTCATGCAAGCCACCTTTCCTCATTCTGCATAAAGACACGAGTGTCAATGAGAACAGGTTTTACCTTTGTCCCAAAAGTGTCATCTGAAGTAACTTTTAATCAGTCTATTGATTCGTCAGCCTTTTTTCCCAATTTCTCTAACAAAGGTGAGCATCTGCTCCACATCCTAGATGTTCACAGACGAATCAGATTTTATTTACACAATACCAAAGATGTTAGAAAGTCTGATCAACTGGTTGTTTCATTTTCTAAAGCAAAATTGTGAAGTCTCATCAAAAGTTACAATTTCTAAGTGGCTTTCAGACTGTATTTCCCTTGTATATAAGTAAGGATCAGGGTTTAACCCTGCAATTGAAACCAAAAGTACATTCCACTAGAGATATGGCTACCTCTACAGCATTCGTAAAAAGAGTTCCCATGGATATTTGTGCAGCGGCAACTTGAGCAACGGTTTACACATTTATATTTCATTGCAATCCAGAGCTTGGGCTTCCGTTGGTTCTACCATTCTTAGGAATGTCCCTCCTTGATACCACTCAGGTCCTTTTTAGACAGCTTAGGAATCTGTTCCACAAGTTGAATTGGATGAAAATAAACGACACTGGATACAAAAGATATGTACTTACCATTATGATAGATCAATGTTGTCTTATTTTCTTCCAGTTCAACATCCTTTTCTCCATTTCCCTTCCAAATTGTCATCTCTAGACTTGTGGTGTTGGACAGGCCCCAGCCAAGACACTGTCTGCTTTTGTTGGCATCATTCATAGTTCTTGGGTTAGTAAGTATTTGACCGTGTGTGTGTGTGTGTGTGTGTGTGTGTGTGTGTGTATATATACATACGTATATATATATATATATATATATATATATATATATATATATATATGGATAGATATATGTATGTGTGTGTGTGTGTGTGTGTGTGTGTATATATACATATATATATATATATATATATATATATTTATATATATATATATATATATGGATAGATATATGTATGTGTGTGTGTGTGTGTGTGTGTGTGTGTGCATATGTACATATAAATATACATTTAAATATATATACATATAGATGTATATATAGATATAAATATACATATAAAGATATATATATATATATATATATATGCATATGTATATATATATATATATATATATATATATATATATATATATATGCATATGTATATATATATATATATATATATATATATATATATATATACCTATATATAAGTATATGTAAATATGTATAATGAGAGACAGAGAGATGGGCTGTTATTGTTTTCAAGTAGAATTATTCACAATTAACAACAATCAGCAAAATTGATGTGAGGTAAATTAGGTAGGAGGGAATTATAAGTAGAGGAGGAGTTAGAGCCTTGGATCCAACACTCCAGAAGAAGATGCCGAGGTCAAATCCAATCGGATACAAAAACCCACAAGTTGAACCAGATGAAAGTATGAGAACACACATCCATCGTTATGGTAAGAACATAACTTTCATTTATACTCAAAGATGGGTCCATTGAGAGATGAGTAAAATACAATTAATACTTCTATGATTCTAAAGGAGATACTTTCAGCTAGTAGATGAGTCAGATAAAAGACTTTCCTAACTACTGTGATGACACAGTGGTGAAAAGATTGAATTATTAACAAAAGAGCCCAGATCCCTCCTGACACTATCTGGTTGGTGGGATGTGTGTTGCCTGTATAGTATCAGATGGATTTTTTTTTTAACCAAGGTGAACTATAGTATGTTTTTATGCGTTTAATTTGAAACTTTTGTCCTTGCATCATTTGTTAAAGTAGTCTAACCCCTGTATTGGAGCATTTATGAGTCAGCGGAAGCTTTGATACCAACACCAAATGTACACTGATCTGCACAGCCATAAGACATGACTGTTGGACTAAAGGACTGAAAAATAGATACCAGATAGGAGAGAGCCCCACACTGTTAACTTTGCTTTCACAAGCTACACCTGCAGTTCTAACCACATGGGTACCCTCAGACAACCATTTAGTCAAAGGCCTTGGCCAGTTCCAGATATGCTGTATGTACTGCATAACTGTTACCCATTGCTTCACTGACTTTTTAAAAAGAAAGTAATGAGGTTAAATAGGTAAGATCTTTTTTTTTTTTTTTTGAAAAAGATGAACTGATGAAGGTTCACGTCTGATGAATTTTCAATATCTAGATTAATAATGAGGTGTGAGATAGTATATTCAGTAAATTTACATGTCAGGCTAGTGAGGCTAAAGTCTGTAGCTACCAGGGACCATGTTTGGACCACCCTTGTATAACAGCATTACAGTGCCTGTTTTCCAGGCTTTGGAAATGTAACCTTTGGAGAGTCTTAGATTAAACTGGTTAAGTAAGGGATAAAATAGGCCATGTTTGGTACTGATAGTATGTTTTCAGGTTCCATATACTGTGTAAACCCAGGGATTCAGTAAAGTCCTAGCACAAGCAGATTGGCTTGTGAAGAAAAGGCCCTTCCCCCACAATGTGCCAATTTGCTTTCTAGAGATGTATTAGCTGCGATGAGGTAAGCCTCATTATCAGCTACATGTCACTTAATGGTATTTACTATCACAGCATGCAGACCATTGCTGATCTGTATATTATGGTAGTAAACTGCTGCTGCTACACACATTGGCATTCCTCCTAGTTATTCTCCCACAAACACAAGTACAAACAACACGAGCACACATGTACTGCAGTCCCTGTACCTAATCTGTCTGCTGTCCCTTGGCTGTCCCACTCACATAATAGTTGTAGTGTGCATATATATTATGCGTTGGTGGTCTAGTGCATTTCCCTATTCCCCCACATCCCCATACTGCTCTTGGTGTGTACAGCACTTACACTGAAGTGTAATCCCTGGTGGTCTAGTGTGGCATCTCCCCACCCCAGTCCCATTCTGCTGCCTGTGCCATTACTGCATTTGCTTTAAGAGTATTCCCTGGTGTGTAGTGATTACCCCCACTCCCCAATCTCTATACCATGGTTGTGGCAGGGGATTGATCATGGCCAATAGACTAGGTTCAATACTACAGCATGGTGGAGATGGCCATGGCCATGCTGTTCTGAATGGCCAAGCGATTTCTTGAATTGCATGGCCACATAGATGCTTTTCTGGAGGCAGTTCTGGGAGAGGGCACATGGCTAATTAGCCTATGCCTCTCCCCCCAAAAAGCCTCATTAACATTCATCATGGCTGTGGGGCCAGCCCTACATTGTGCCGCTTGTCTTTGAGGTAGAAATTCAGGAAAAGATACCATGATGTGTACTCAGAGATGTTCTTATCTCATCATTTTAGTGAATCCCAGCATAGGTGTTCTTAGTTTTTGAGAAGGTTAAGAGGACTTGTTCCATAGTAATTATTTATTTATTTATGTGTTTATTTTAAATTATGTATGGTACTTCCTTTTTTAATTAACATAACTCAGCAGTGTAACAGACATACAACTTTAGGGACGCCAAATGCTGGAGGATGTAAAACTAATCCAACTGCCCGATAATCCCAATCTACATTACTTGAGTTCAGATCTCTTTTAAAAATGGTTACTCCTGTCCCCCAGTCAGAAAAAAGCTGCACCATCCTGTATTCCTTACTTTATCTTAGCAGTTGTGCAGCTAATTTACCATCATTTGCTTACCTTATTCTAGCAGTATTCTACTAATTATTTCCTGCAAAATTCTTACAGAGGTGTTGGCCCACTCAGTTTGCCTTTGCCATAATAGAGATCACTCTGCTACCCTACCCCCTAGTCTTACCCACCCCTTATGCAGCTACATTTATTCAACACTGACTCAACCCCATACCATATTTAACCAAACAAAACATTATTCTACAAACCAGTCATTCTCTCTCCATCACAGAGCCTCTCTATTTTCCTCCTCTCCAATACCATACTCTTCCTAACACTCTGTATATACTCTCTCTAATCATTCTATTCCCCCTGACTTCCACCCTCTGCACTTCTCCTTCCTCTCTACTCAGTTCATATATCCTTCTACTTGCACACCTGCACCAACACTTTAAATCCCCTAATATCTCACAGTAGGTTGCTACAGCTGTACCATTCTTGATCCTCACTTTACTGACTTTTTCTAAATCTATTCATCTGCATCATCCATATGCTCCTTCCTAACTCCACCACTCCCTCAACCAACACAATTAAATGTTTATATCCCTCTAACTATATTATAACCCCTTCTCTTCACACTTTTTCCACCATCCACCTCTACAGATATACAGCCCAGGTTAACAACACAGGTTTACAACACACTACCTCCCTTTTCTTGCAAGAAAAAAAGGTAAAGTAATACCCTCACCATCATTACAACCTACTTGGTTTTAGGTAGGTTCTGCCCCACAGAAGTCACCCAGTCAAAATCCAGCCAACATCCTTGCAGAAGCAGTAATCAAAAACAACTGCTCCAGTCATTCACTGGAACCCAATCTCATATAGCTTTCACATGGAAACCTCTGCTGTCACCAGATAGTGGAATGCTGTAGACTTGATTCTTCTAGGAAGCCATTGAAGTCCTTGTAGGCATTGAATCAGTAGGAACCCAGATAGAAAAGGGCTTTGTAGTCTTCTGATATCTTTGGAGTAGCCCAGCACTGAAGGGCACTGAATTGAGCAATACTCCAGGTGTTTAAAGTCTGGAAGGCTTTAAAATGTGATATGTGATTCATATATATATATATATATATATATATATAAATATATAAAATTTATATTTATGTGTGTGTGTGTGTACATGCCTGCATGCATATATGAGAGATGGTGTAGTTATCCCTCATACAGTAGCACCATTTTGATGAGAAAAAGGGTTACTGTGCTTCAGTGTGTGAGATTTTCTAATACTAGCAGCTATATTACAGTAAAGTTTGTCTAACAAAAATATGAGCTGTATATTAATATTTCAAACTGAGGCTCAGGAAAACATTACATCATCTTGTTATAGAAGTGTGTCTGGTTTTAATACATTTATTAGTGTCCTAAAGGACATTCAGTGTGTTTGCAAGTACTTTGCAATGGAGTACTGCACTTTGTGTGTGTGTTTTTTTTTTTTTTTTTGGGGGGGGGGGGGTAAGGTTTGCCTGTACACATCTTCAACCTTTCCAACAAAATTAAAAAAATTAAACTTCTCATATGCTGATTTCCTTTGTTTACCCTTTAAAGTAATACCTACGGTTATTGTAACTTTGAAGTAGCTCAGTTCTAGAAAAGATGAAGGTCAGATTTTTTTAGCCCTTCTGCTTTCACTTCTTAAATTATGTACCATAATAGAAAATGCAGTTATCTTAGTTAACTTAAAGTATATATTTTCAGGATTCTTAAAAATCTCCAGCTAGCATGTGCCAGCTCAAGTCTATGAGTGATCACATTAACTTTCTGATTATCACCAGCGGTAATAGACCCGCCCCCCCCAAGACAAGCACAACCCTGCTTAAGCCCACCTCAAAAAGTAGCTAGGCAACAAACCATTGCATATAAACTAACAATAGCTTTTATCATTGTACATATCTTTCCTCCTCCTGGTTTCTGCTGATATACATTGCAACTTTGCTACATTTGCTTCCTTGTTCCCCAGATCTTTCTACAGCTTTCTAAACCCTGAATTCAAACCACTTTACAATACAGCCTCCAAAATGATAGTAGCTTTAAGAATAAACTTACGATGCTTCACTTCTGGTTCTGTTGTCTTAACCAAAACATTGTTGGTATAATGAATTCACGGTTAAAATAAAAAAGACAGCCCCTCCAAATCATTCCTTCCCAAGTTACTATTATAGTCAGAGCATGGTATCAGGAAAAGAGGAGGTAGAAGAACCACATTTCCTGCATAAAGTCCACGTAGATATTCAGATATTGATCTGGTCCATGTTTGTTAAAGATTGCTGTCCCAGCTGGATAGAAACAGTAATTCCTCAAAATAATTTTTCAGTAATCTTAAGTTTAGCTACCTTCTTATGACGCAAACCATCAACAGAATTTTATAACCTACATAAGAGTCAAATTTTTTTCACCTCTCATTCACTCTGTTGTAGTTGTGTTCTTAACACGGTGTACCTGTTTTTTCATTCCCCCATGATGTTGTTGTTGTGTCTTTCGGCTTTTCCCGGTTAGGGGTCACCACAGCGGAACTCCGGTCCGCTAATGATTGGTTTGACAAAATAATTCCCTGCCCCTCCCTATTTATTGGATATTGACAGTAAGCACATAAGTAGCATTTTGTAAAATTTCTCCCCTTAAACTACTCACCAGGCTAAAAGAACTTTGATAAAATTGCTTTATATTGAATGTACCGATACTGCTTGCACTAATTTTAGTTTCAAATTAGTGAGTTTTTCACTATAATTAGTTTATTGGTTCTTGCTGGTGGCAGAAATTTTCCAAGCTAGTTATTTTGTATTGAAATTTAAGAACTTACTAGTAAGTTCACCCAAACATTATTCTAAAACTGAACTCCAGGCACTTAAAGTTACCCCTGCCCCCAAACTCATTGCTCTCAGTATCGTGGGCCAGCACTTCCTCACTACTTCTCTTGCCAGCCTGATTGAGATGAGTGTCTTAAGACAGTGTATGAATTGTCTCATGTTGTTTGATTATTATTGGATACTCAAACAGCATAACACAATATGCGAGAGTGCGCGAGATGTACATATATAATATTTTTGGAGGCAAAAATCTCACACATAGTAAACTGAGACACTAAATCCGTTAGCAGTACACAATACATCACACCTATCCAAGCCACCACAGTACACATAATCCATCATATACTGAGGTTCTAAAGATTAACTTACTTAAACCTCAAAGACCTCCAAAACACAACACAGGCACACATCACACTCGGCATATAAAGCCTCTTTCCTTACATAGCAGTTAGAATAGGCTTAAAAATATAGAGCTTGATTTGTGTTTTCATTTATGCATGCAGTTTCAGGGAAAGATAGTTCAGTAGAAAGGGAAAACATAATCTTACTGGCTAAGCATGAAATGTGCAGAAACAACATATCCCAAGGAAAGCTACAGAATGTTCTTTCTCAAGTGAAAGATATGTCTACTTACAGTGGAATACTAGATAAAGAATAGACAGTTAGGTACTGTGAGGCACATGCAAGACAAGGCTTGAAAACCAAGGCTAGATAGGCATGTAGAACATTACAGGGTTTTGGTATTATTAGGAATTATACAGTGCCCCCCCCCCATTAATATTCCAAAACATAAATGCTGATTGGTCAGCATGCCCATTGTAAATCCGACTTATACTAATGGAAAAAGGTCTGGTCACCTGGACTTTCTCCATTAGTATAAGTCTACTTTTTTTGTGTTCGGCAGCAGTGGAGAATGGAAGAGCTCCGTTGCTGTAATATCGCTATGTTAAATGAGTTTAACATGGCGAGATATCTTAAAAAAAAAAAAGCAACAGAGATATTCCTTTCTCCGTTCCTTTTTTTAAAGCTGTCTCGCTATGTTAAACTCGTTTAACATAGCGAGACAGCTTTAAAATAGGGAACGGAGATCTTCCTTTCTCCTTTGCTTTTTTTAAAGATATCTCGCTATGTTAAACTCATTTAACATAGCGAGACAACTTTAAAAAAGCAAGGGAGGTCTTCCTTTCTCCGTAGCTTCCTCTATACACAGCTCTGATGTATTGCGTAAGCATACGCATGCGCAGTACATCAGAACTGCTCCAGGATACTGGACAGCTGCGGAAGGGCAGCACGGAGGCATTATACAATGCCATTATTTAAGAAAAGTAAGCATTTTTTTTTGTTGTTAAATAATGTCATTGTATAATAGTAATAACCCACTTCTGGGCGTGGGTAATGCTGGATTTACCCATGGCTGTCTTTGTTTGGCCACTCGGGCTTCTCCCTCTTGACCAGACCACACCGACCATGGATAAATCTAGCATTACCCACACCCAGGCGTGGGTTATTGCTTAAATACTTCAGATGCACTGATTTGAGTCAGTTAAGTTAGTTTTTGGACTGATATGCAAAAGGTCTTTGCAGACATTCAAGCCTGAGTATTGAAGTCAGGTCAAATATCCAGCACTATTCAGGAGGACAAGCCTGTTTTTGTTGATATTATGTAGGAGAATCAAAATATACATGCAGAACCTTTGGATATATTTATCAGCACTGCTGCTTTTCCCCAGCATTCCAGACTATTATGTTATTCAGATATTTATCAGTACTGTTACTGTTGCCAGTATTCCGGAATATTATGATATTCAGGTATTTATCAGTACTGTTACTGTTAGCCAGCATTCCAGAATATTATGTTATTCAGATATTTATCAGTACTGTTACTGTTAGCATTCCAGAATATTATGTTATTCTGATATTTATCAGTACTGTTACTGTTGCCAGTATTCCGGAATATTATGATATTCAGATATTTATCAGTACTGTTACTGTTGCCAGTATTCCGGAATATTATGATATTCAGATATTTATCAGTACTGTTACTGTTAGCCAGCATTCCAGAATATTATGTTATTCAGATATTTATCAGTACTGTTACCGTTAGCATTCCAGAATATTATGTTATTCTGATATTTGTCAGTACTGTTACTGTTAGCCAGCATTCCAGAATGTTAGGTTATTCAGATATTTATCAGTATTGTTACTAGTAGCCAGCATTCCAGAATGTTATGTTATTCAGATATTTATCAGTACTGTTACTGTTAGTCAGCATTCCAGAATATTATGTTATTCAGATATTTATCAGTACTGTTACTGTTAGCCAGCATTCCAGAATATTATGTTATTCATATATTTATCAGTACTGTTACTGTTAGCCAGCATTCCAGAATATTATGTTATTCAGATATTTATCAGTACTGTTACTGATAGCCAGCATTCCAGGATATTATGTTATTCAGATATTTATCAGTACTGTTACTGTTAGCCAGCATTCCAGAATATTAGTGAATACTAGACAGGAAACAGCTAGGATAAATACTCCACCAAGGTACAATAAAGTCAAAAAAATCCACAAAGAAATGGTGAAGTAACCAAGGCACAGAATGTCCTAGTTTAAACACAGTCCAAGAGTAAATAAAACGTAGGTAAAATCCAAGGTAAATTTATTCACTCAGGTAAGCACTTTCATGATACACATATCACTTCTTCAGACCTTCAAACAAATACTTCCTACCCAACTATATTTAAACAGTATTCAAACCAATCAAATCAAACCAATTAATGCTTGAAGTAATTAGTACTTAAAGTAAAACCAGTCATTCTGCAATCAGTACAAAGTCATACTGGAAAAAACATTTCAAGTATAGATACGTAATAAACATTGTAACATAAAATACATTAGTTAAAAACAATTAAAATATATATTTAAGATGTTTCTCTGTCTTTCATTAAAATAATTTAATTTCATTTGAAAACCTCCTACTCTTCAGAACTGGTTTCATGGGTATTCTATCATTAAGGCCCTTTCCTTTATTAGCTCTTAATCTGATAATCCACCTAGTTTCAGAGGTCTCTGTAGGGTTCCTTATATCACCACCTCTCTCATTAGGAATAATTCTCTCAATAACTGAGAACATAAAATTATGGTCATTGCCGTCAGAGGACACATATTTGGCTAACGCATTAGTGGCAACACCATTCCTAATATTTAATAGGTGTTCCCTTATTCTAAATCTTAGCTGTCTGTCAGTCTTGCCCACATAAAATGCAGAGCATTTCTGACAGACAGCCAAGTAGACCACATGGTTTGTGTTACAATTGGCTGCTACACTAAAATCATATATTCGCTTAGTGTCTGGATGTGTAAATACATTCTCATGATTTATGTATATGCATTGATTGCATCTACCACAGGGAACCGTCCCTTTTACTCCTGCCATATCTTGTCCCTTATTATGATGTGGATAGCATAACATCCTGTTTAAAGATTTCCTGTTCTTAAATATAAAACTTGGATTTTACCGTACAACTTGTTTGATTTCTGGTTTCTGTGTTAATATATTCCAGTTCTTTTTTATCACACTGGTTATTATATTCACTGGTAAAATAAGTAGAGAATCTAACAGATTCAACTGTTACTGTTAGTCAGCATTCCAGAATATTATGTTATTCAGATATTTATCAGTACTGTTACTGTTAGCCAGCAATTCTGCGGGGGTGGTGTTGCGGTAGCGTTGTCGCCTCACAGTAAGACGTCCTGTTCGATTCTTAGCTAGAGCATCTTCTGTGTGGAGACTTGCATGAATGGGCGTACCTTCGTTGAAGGTTGTGTGTCAGGGCTGGCAACTCGGCATGTAAAAATCTACTGCCAATCATTAGCGGACCGGAGTTTCGCTGTGGCGACCCCTAACCGGGAAAAAACGAAAGACACAACAACTGTTACTGTTAGCCAGCATTCCAGAATGTTAAGTTATTTGGATATTGTTGGGCTTCACTGTATATAATAACCAAACTACATTTTGAAAACATTGTTGTTTAAGGGTACAAGTAGACTTGGCCCATATAGGAGAGACTGGCACCTGTTCAGCACAAGTTTGGGTAATTAACAAATAAAGGTGTTCATTCTAGTCGCAGTCCAGTTAATTCTAATTTACTACACTCTTATCAATTCTTCAGCATAAACCCAACAAAACATTGTTATAGGTGACTTCATTGTAAGACATACAGGTGTGCCTCTTAGGCTGAGCAAGGAAAGAATGATGGTTAGTTGTTTGTCTGGTGCAGGATCTGTCAGATCATGCATGCGCACAAGTACCAGTGTGATTCTGTGTTAGTTCATGCCAGTGTCATTGGCTTGAGTGGCACCTTCCTAGACTTTATGAAGAGATAGACATGATGGAACTCTCAGACTAGCAAGTATGAGCCTAGACTTGAGCAGCATTCTACCATTTCCAGTGATAATGCTGCAATATGAGCAAAAAAATAATTGACTTCAGTAATTCACTTAGTATTTAGTGTCATTCAAAGGGAGTCCAATATTTGTTAGCATGGGAGGATATGATTGACAGACAATGCTGCTTCGCCAGGGATGGCTTGTATCTGTCCCCTCCAGGATTTCAGTTATTGGCAAAGACATTGTCTCCCCATTCTGCCTTTTTTAGGCAATGCCAAAATGATACACCTACCAACATAAAACAAGCAAAGGAAAATGTGAAGGTTTTACTGACCAATGCTAGTAGCCTGAACAAGAAACTTCACTCCCTTCAAACCCTTCTCACCTTGGAAGACATAGCGGTTTGTGTAGTGACTGAGACATGGTTTAATCAGTGGAGAGCATTCTGGCTTCCAGGGTTGTAACACCTTCCACATGTTCAGATCAGGTACCACACAGTAAGTGAAAAAAGGTAGAAGTGTCTCAGTGTACATCCAGAAGAGACTTGCATCAAGGCTGGTAAAGCAGCATGATGCACTAGAGCTTCCTTATGTCCAGTTATACAGTGACCCCCCCCCCCATTAATATTCCAAAATGTGCACGCTGATTGGCCATCGTGCCCGTTGTAAATCCCATAATATACCAACAGAAAAAGGTCCGGTCGCCCAAATTTTTCCATTGGTATAAGCTGTCCAAAACTAAAAAAAAAAAAAAAAAACGGAGCAATGGAGACTTTCTTTTCTCCATTGCTTCCATTTCAAAGATTGATGTACTGGGTATGCATAGGAATGCAAGCCCCATACGCATGTGCAGTACATCAACACAAGGAAGCAGTATATCGCCACTAGTGGAAGAACAGTAATGCGCCATTATACAAAGATTTTATTTAAGAAAATTAAGTATTTTTTTTTTCTTAAATAATGTCATTGTATAATAGCAATAACCGTCTCCGTGGTTGTGGTATATTGAAGATTTACCCACTTTTGGCTTTATTTAATCACTCTGGCTTCGCCCTCATTATTAAACCACACCAACCGTAGGTAAATCTTCAATATACTACACCACGTTGTCGGTTATTGCTTAAATAACCATCAGAAAGGTCCTGTATCATATATTAACTAGCTGTAGAACTCCCTCTATGACAAATAAAAGCAAGAAAGTCTATCTGCAAGAAGTAGAATCACTCAGTATTAAACCCAGTACCATTTTCCTAGGTGATCTAAAACTTCCAACTGTAGACTTTGAAACCTACACCACCACTAATGCACATGCACAGAAATTCCTGGACTTTGTCGGTACAGATGCCCTGGAACAATTGGACAGAGTACACACTAGGGGGAAGAACATCTTGTGTCTTGTCCTTACTAATATGGAAAGGATCTTGTATCACTCCTTGCATATCTTCATCACTTGTTAGGTCTAACCATAAAGCAACCTCCTTTGAAATAAAACCGAAACCAGAGATCCCTACCACCAAAGGTACTTCCAGAAATTTCTTTAAGACAAATTACTTACTCCTAAAGCAATACATTGGCAAGCTTCAAATCCCCACCAAACCCAGTTAACTCCATTAAATTTGCAGAAATGTACACCACCACACCATACCAGCTTGCAAACATCTGCATAGATGCAACTGTACTCCATAGGAACAAGTGCAGAGCAAACCCCTTAAATAAAACCACACGGTAAAACCATAATGTTAAGTTGCCTATCTCACCTTCATTCTTGCTGGATGGGTTCCGGCCACTCTAAAAGCTCGAGAGCTAGTTCCACTGGCTCGAGGCTCCCCTATATCCCACAATGCTAGGCGATAACTCCTCGATCTCGTTTGCCGCTATAGCTATCGAGGTGCTCTTCAACCGGCTCGTCAGGTTAGTTGTTTCTAACTAAACTTTGGTAAAAATTAGACCCCTTTAAGTTAGTTTTTCTATATTTAAAACCTTTTTAGGTAGTTTCTTACCATCCCCTTCCAAGTTCTCTTCACTTTTCTAAGAACTTTTAGAGTTCTTTCCTTAAACTGTTAGGCCCCATCCCTCCCTTCCTAGTAGTTGGAGTGTCTGGGTTTTTTCCTGAGGAAATTAATTAAGTTAATTTAGTTTAATTTAGTTTATTTTAATTTAAGGGTAATCTGTGTGTGTGTGAGTGTGAGTGATTACTCTACTTTCTTAGCATGTCTAAGGAATCGAAGGTCTCGGGCTTTAAGAAGTGTGACTCGTGCTGTCAGAAGATGTCTCTGACAGACGGTCACACTTCTTGTGTATACTGCCTGGGACCTTTGCACCTGCAGGACTCATGTGCTGTTTGCCATGGTTTCAGCCCTAGAGTCCTGCAGGAGCGTAAAAATAAGCTCATTCTAAGGGGCTTATTGAAGCCTGAGGGTCCCCCGATTCAATCCTCGGGGAAACCCTCGAAGCCTCCCAGACCTTCGGCTCCAGTATCTGAGTCATCTTCTGGTGCTTCGAAGGCTGTTCGAACATCGGCTCCGGCCGGAGCCGATGATTCTCGAACTCATGTCCCTACTATTTCCTCGGCTCCGGCCAGAGCCGAGGAAGACACCGATGAGTCGGCTCCGATCAGATTGTCGGAACCGACCTCCAGAAAAAGGTCCCGGTCACCATCTATCGGCTCCGTTCATTCGGCTCCAGCATCACCATTGCTGTCTGAACGGAGCCATAGATCTCACTCCTCTAGGTCGTCGAGACTATCAGATCATGACCTTCAGAGGGTAGTGAGTCGACTTCTTAAGTCCGAGGCACTGGCCCAGATGCTTCAAAGTCCGACTCAACAGTCGAGGGCTAATCCCATCACTCAGAATGTTCCTCCTCTGACTCCTTTGAGTTCGGAGCCGGGGCAGCTCGGACCCGAGACTGTGGTGGCGTCGGAACCGATACCGTTGTCTTCGGTACCGTCGTCTGCTCCGATGTCTTCCTTGGAAGAATCTCGGCGCCAGACTTCCCTCGTCGGCTCCGAGGGGTGAGTGGCATCGGACCCTTGTCCGACCCCGCTCTCCCTCTCGGTGCTTCGGCGCTGGTGAGTTCGGCTCCGACATCGGCCTCGGAGCCATCACTGTCGGTGCCAGGGGAGGTTTTCAGCTTTTCGGAGCGGAGACCTCTGGCTCTGCCTGACAGGGGTGCCTTCGAGGTCATGAGGAGCGTGTTAGAACCTGGTTCAACTCCACAGTCGGCTCCGTCTGCCCCTCCCTCCACGGTGCCTCCGGTGATTTCTGCTCACTCTCTCATCCCGGATCGTAGAGAGCCAGCTCCTCAAGTATCCCCCAGTGGGGATCTCCTCCTTTTCCGAGGCCTCTCCTGACCCAGTAGGAGAGCCCCCTAGGAAGAGGCAGTGCAAGAGGAAGCACATTGACTCCCCTGAGTCTGTCACCTCTGACACTGATTTAGAGGATTCTGAAGGTTCCCCTCATTCCCCCTCTGAAGATGTCTCCTTTGCAGACATCCTCGAAATCTTAAAACAGAGGGGGAATTGGCCAGCCCTCAACCCTTCAGAGGATGAATCGGTGTATCTTGAGGCGTTTGGCTTTCGCCCTTCCACCTCCTGGGTGTCCCCTCCCTTTGACTCCCTCATGCAAGTGGTGGCAAAGAAGGCCTGGACGGCTCCTGACTCAGTGGAACCCACCCCCAGGAGACCATCAAAATTTATCACTGCCCCCAAGGACAAAGAATTTTTAACCAAAGGCATCTCTGTTGATGCTATGGTGGTGGCTGCGGCCACCAAGAAGGAGTTAGCTGATCCTTCGGTGCCTGTTCATCCTCCTAACAAGGAGTCTAGGACTATGGACAGGTACGGGAAGCGGATGTTCTCGTCAGCGACCTTTACTATGCGCTCGCTGAATTACCTGTGTCATTTCACTCGTCTTCAGAGGGATTTGCTCAAGAAAGCGAGCGAAATGTTAAAGGACCCAACAGCTGCGGGTTTTCAGGATAGGATGAACTCTCAGCTGGTGACCCTTAATTCTATAACTAACTCCTCCATGTGCCTCCTTTCATATACGGCGGATGGAGCGAGTAGAGCGGCAGGTACAGGTGTGGCCTTACGTCGGCATGCCTGGATGCGGCTATGTAATTTTGCGGACCCTTTCAAGGTGTCCTTCACTAACTCCCCTTTTGATGGATCATCCCTCTTTGGTCCTCAAGTGAAGGAAACCCTGACTAGGTGCAAGACTGATGGCAAAACTCTCTCTGCCATCTGAGTCCGTTTTTCTACTCCTTCTAGGCCTTACCCCAAAGGCCAGAAGGGGGGAAAGATGTGGTTCCGCAAACATCCACAAGGAGCTTTGCCTGACGCACAGAGTCAGTTCCCCCCTAGAGGCAGAGGGGGGAACAATGGTAACAGACGCCGTCCTAGAGGCAGAGGGAGCCCGCAGAATCAGGGCAGTCGAGAATCCTTCTCGGACAAGCCTTTTCAGCATCCCTGAGATGTTGCCTGACTGCCCACCTTCGGAGGCAGTCGGGGGAAGGTTGTCTCTGTACCCAGAAGCCTGGCTTTCCCTTACTCAAGACAAATGGGTACAGTCTATCATTTCCGAAGGTTACAAAATCCCTTTCCTTCGCATCCCAAAGCAGTCCAGAAAATCCCTTCCAGACGTTCCACCCAGTCAAAGGGAACAAGCAGCATTGGAAATTTCAAAGCTGCTAGCAAAAAGAGCTATTCAGCCAGTTACAGCAGACCAACAAGGATCCGGAATCTACTCCAAATTCTTTTTGGTTCCAAAGAAAACAGGGGACTGGAGACCTATTTTGGATCTCAGCAACTTGAACAAGTTTGTCAAGAAAACAAAATTTCGGATGGTCACGCTGCAGTCCATTCTGCCCCTTTTGGGACAGGACAACTGGATGTGCTCTATAGATCTCCAGGACGCGTACTATCACATCAGGATGAACAGACGCTCCAGGAGATTTCTCTGCTTCAGGCTGGGAACCAGTCATTTCCAGTTCAGGGCCCTGCCCTTTGGTCTCACTACAGCCCCCCGAGTGTTTACCAAGTGCATGGCAGTGGTCGCCTCTCGGCTGAGACAACAAGGATTCCAGGTGTTTCCATATTTAGACGACTGGCTCCTAACAGCCCCCACCAAGCATCTTCTCCTTCTTGCCAGAGACTACACCTTACGCACATGTCAAACACTGGGCATTTCAATAAATTACGAAAAGTCTGTTTTGTCGCCTTGTCATGTTATTACCTTCATAGGCGCAAATCTAGACACAGTCTCCATGTCAGCCAGACTCACAGAGCAGAGAATAGTAGACATACACAGACAAGTCTCTCTTATCTTGCAGAGCAACCAAGTCAAAGTCAGACTAATCCTGAAGGTTTTAGGGATAATGGCGGCTGCCATCCCTCTCCTACCATTAGCTCGCTTCCATATGAGAATCTTACAATGGATGCTCTTCACACAATGGTCCTTCCAATGACTTCCAATGTCCCATTCTATTCGGATAACACAATCGTGCAAGAATCATCTCTCTTGGTGGATCACATCTCCTCAGCTCTTCCTAGGGAGACCCTTTGTTCCTCCCCCTCCAGTTGCTACATTGACAACGGACGCCTCCCTGATCGGGTGGGGGGGGGGCATTACCAGGGCAGGACGGTCCAAGGCATGTGGCAACCTTTCGAGTGCCACTTGCACATAAATGTCCTAGAGATGAGAGCAGTGCTTCTAGCGTTGCAAGCCTTACAAGACTCTCTTCCCAAGGGAACTATAGCAATTCAGACAGTATGTCTGTAGTGCGGTACATCAACAAACAAGGCGGAACCAGATCTTACCCCCTATGTCGAGAGGCACTCAGACTGTGGCAATGGGCGATTTCTTCTCAGCGGTTTCTGTTAGCAACGCACATTCCCTGGAAGTCCAATGTGATTGCAGACAAATTGAGCAGAGCTATTCTCATGCCTCACGAGTGGTCTCTGAAAAATTCAGTGTTGGAGAAAGTCTTTCAAAAGTGGGGCCGGCCTTGCTGCGACCTTTTTGCTACTCCCCAAAACAGCAAGTGCGACGATTTCTTCACCCTCTTTCCCCAACCAGGCCATCCCAGCAGAGACGCTCTAGTCCACGATTGGCCCCGGGGACTTCTGTATGCCTTTCCTCCCTTCCCACTGATATCTCAACTAATTCAGAAAGCCATCGCTCAGAAAGCTTCCATGATCCTCATTGCCTCTTACTGGCCTCGACAAATTTGGTTCCCATTTCTTCACCGTTATCTGTTAGAGCAACCTTGGCATCTGGACCCAGTTCCAGAGCTCTTGAACCATCAGTCGGGTCAGTTGCACCACTTCCTTCCTTCTCTGAACCTCACAGCGTGGTTTCTCCAATTCCAACTCTAGCCAGGCTTCTTTTAATATCTCACTCAGTTCGAGATATTTTGATAGCCTCTCATAAATCTTCCACTCGGAAGATTTATCATAGTAAGTGGAAACGTTTTTCCTGTTGGGCACAGTCAAAGGATATAGATCCTTTCACTGCCTCCATTCAATCAGTTTTGGACTTTCTAGCTGAACTTTTCCACTCAGGTTCATCTCCGTCTACCATCAAAGTTCAGTTGGCAGCTATATCTAACTTTCATATTGGAGTGTCAGAGTCTTCCATTATGTCTCACAAACTTTGCAAAGCCTTTTTAAAAGGAGTTTTTCTCCTCAAACCACCTATCAAGGATCCTCCTCCTCTATGGGATCTCAACTTGGTTCTAACGTCCTTAATTCTTCCCCCCTTTGAACCTGCGGCTTCATGTTCAATGAAGTTACTATCTTGGAAAACAGTCTTTTTAGTAGCTATCACTTCAGCTAGAAGAGTCTCTGAACTCCATGCTCTGTGTAGTCGACCACCTTATCTTTTGTTTCATAAGGATAGGGTGTCCTTACGTACTAACCCGTCCTTTTTGCCTAAGGTAGCTTCACCGGCAAATTTGAATTAAACCATTGATCTTCCTGTGTTCTTCCCTAATTATTCGAACAGGTCAGAACAAAAATTGCATTGCTTAGACGTTCATCGCCAACTTAGGTACTATTTAGACAGGACCAAACAATTCAGAAAGTCTGATCAACTGTTTGTTTCTTATGCAGAAGGTAGAATGGGCCTTCCAGTTTCTAAAGTATCTCTCTCTAGATGGCTTACTTCGTTGATTACCCTTGTGTATGAGATCAGACATCAACAGTTGCCATCCAAACCCAGGGCTCATTCAACTAGAGCCTTAGCCACATCTATAGCTTTCCAAGATAGGCTGCCTATTGATTCGATTTGTTCTGCAGCTACTTGGGCTTCTCCCCATACCTTCATTTCTCATTATAAGTTGGACTTGGCCTCTAGAGACCGAGCCAACTTTGGTTCCACTGTACTCAAGAGTCTGTTCCGATAGGCCACCCGGGACAAGGTGCTAGGGACGCGGTCCCATCCAGCAAGAATGAAGGCGAGATAGACAACTTAACATTTAGAAGTTATGTACCTACCATAACGTGCCATGTTAGTTGTCTTCTTCTCGCCTTCTTTCTTGCGTCCCACCCTCCTTCCCCCTAGCCTGGACAGACCTAGAGGAGTTTGTTTTGTGACCTCTCTATTCTTTTCCCACGTCCCACCTCTATATATTTCCTCTGTTAGGTTAAGACACCTTACAGTCAGCTTATAGAGGTGGGTTATCCTGTTCCATTTATGGAATTTCCTTGCTGGGCTTAGCTTTCAAACGAGATCTGAGGAGTTACAGCCTAGCATTGTGGGATATTGGGGAGCCTCGAGCCGGTGGAACTAGCTCTCGAGCTTTTAGAGTGGCCGTGTCGGAGCCGAGGATCGGCTCCGAACCCATCCAGCAAGAAAGAAGGCGAGAAGAAGACAACTAACATGGAACGTTATGGTAGGTACATAACTTCTAATTATCAACAAGCTTTATAATAAAAGGAAAATCATTTTGATCAAACATATTG
The DNA here is from genome assembly GCF_019279795.1 of Protopterus annectens. NCBI lineage: Eukaryota > Metazoa > Chordata > Ceratodontiformes > Protopteridae > Protopterus > Protopterus annectens. The sequence continues at coordinate 297,578,866 of NC_056740.1, forward strand.
CCAGAAAGTTAGAACCCTTGTCACTGAAATAATCAAACAACTCAGGAGCTTAATAAAATCCAACAAAGCCAAGTCTGAGGCTAAAGTAGCTACCCAAGTGAAAGAAAATCACAAGGCATTTTTTAGATATGTTCGTAATCTCAAAATCACAAGCTAGCAGTGCACTAAGCTGATTGTGAATGATGTTGCCTAAACTGAGGCTGAAGGTATAGCGAATCTACTCGCTGAGAAATGTATCTCTAACTTTACGATGTTCATCGTGTTTCACTGTTGCAGTCATTACTCTTGGGTTATCCTGCTGGTAGGCTACTCTCGGTCGGCCAGAATTCCAAAGTCTAGGTCCTGCGTCAGTTGCTGTCACCTCTTCCCTGACGTCAGTGCGCCAGTGGTATAAAAGATGCAACTTTACGTTTCTCTCTCCCCTCCATCTGTCCCTAAAAATGTACACGAAACTGGCTCACCTCCAGCTATCACACAAGACCAAGTCCTAAAACTGCTATCAAAAGCTAAAAGTACTGCATCTATGGGTTCTGACAATATTCCTGGATGCATCTTAAATAACATGAAGTATAGTTTAGCCACACCCCTAACAACACCATTCAGTCTCTGCCTCCATACAGCTTTTGTACCAAGTGAATGGAGAACAGCTGCAGTCATTCCCCTGCATAAGGAAGGACCTACCACAGACACAGGTAGGTGTTTTTATAGACTTGTAAGTCGTATGCAAAGCCATGGAAAGCCTTATCATGGAATTGATCCATCAGGACATAGGGAACCACCAAACACTGAACCCATCTCATTTTGGATTCATCATGGGCAGGTCATGCTTTCTCAACCTGGTGGATCTTTTTGAAAAGATCATCAGAGCGATGGATGAAGACAGAATTCTACACACCACATACCTAGACCTGGCCAAAGCGTTTGACACTATTCCTTACACAGGCAAAGTAAAATAAACTGGGAATAAATTCATGTGCCACCCTCTGGATTGCCAACTGTCTCAGACAGGACGCAGATAATCAAAACAGGGATCGTTACTTCCACAAAGAGACCAGTCACCAGTGGTGTCCCACACGGTTATGTGCTGGGACATTTCCTGTTTGACATCTACTTTTTTGAAGTAAAAGCCAGTACCAAAGGGCTCTGGCTAACTAAGTTTGTGGATGACTAAGATAGGAGCTGTCATTGAATCCCTGAATGATTTAGCCATCCTGCAGAAAGGTTTGTTTCAAATAAATAGCTGGTGTCAAAATCATATTCAGAAACTACATGCCAAAAAATGAATTATTGTATTGTTAGGAAGTCAACCTGCCCCAGGGAACTTCCAGATTGACAATACTTTCCTAAGAGCTGACCCAGTTGTTCAGGATTTAGGTATTTGTATGGACATTGACCTAACTTTTGACCGGTATGTGTCTGTTGTAAGAAAGTTCTTCTGTATTGCACAGCTTATAAACAAAGGGATTGTGTCTAGATTTAGGGATGTCATTGCCCCCTTTTACTCAGCTGTCATTGGGTCAGTCATTGAATATAATGCTGCTATAGCATGTATCTCTCCAGACATTATTAAAATAATACCGGATAGTCCCAACAGAATCCTCCAGTCAAGCAAGAAAGAAAATGTAGTAAAATAACACTGCAGGATTCAGCAATCAGGAAGGATGAGGCAGACTTCAATATTCCATAAACAAACTTCTTTTATTAGTAAAACACAGACAAGCGCTTTCACGCACCAAAGTGCGATTCTTCAGATCTTCACATTCAGTTACATTTCTTAGGAATATATATACCCAGTCGAATTAGACTGATTAATCAATTAACATAATTAATTGAATAAGAACCAAATCAATCAGAGCACGTTCTAGACCCCATTTTAAAATCTTAAGATTTCATTATAAAACATTTTAAAGCACATTACGGAACCACTGAAGTGCATTTGTTGCACGCATACAAAATTAGGACTGCATTCAAACTGTATCAGATATGATATATATATATATGTATATATATATATATATATATATATATATATATATATATATATATATATATGGTATATAATATACAGATTATGTTTAATTGATTATTCATTGAACCATTTTAAACATATATAAAAATGTATATAAACATAAAAATACATACATTTATATGTGAGAATATATAAAACATAAAATATGATGTATTATATTGTGTATATTTATAAATATATAAATATTCTTGAAGTCTTAGGAATCTTAAAAATATTTCATATATATGTGAAAATGATTTTTATAAATACTATTTGGAAGGTAACAAAAAGAAAAATAGATTTTATAACATGACCAACTTGGAAGTTACCTCTCTAATGAAGTTAAAAAGTGATGCCATGTTAACTATAAAACCAGCTGATAAAGGGGGGGGCATAGTACTTATGGATACACCTGATTACATGGAAAGCATGTATACACTTCTAAATGATACCAGAACATATGTTGTTATGCTTGATGTTGATGTATCTAAAATTATACAGACTGTACATGACAATATCTATGACCTTTTGATGTGTAGACAAATTGACAAAGAAACATACGATTTTTTGATCATTGATTTACCACTGATTCCTTGTATGAAAGGATTGCCTAAGGTACACAAAGAAGTATTACCACTCCCAATGCGCCCTATAGTTTCAGGCAGGGGTTGGGTTACCTCAAATATATCTATATACTTAGAAACTGTACTAAGACCTATAGTTGACTCTATTCCCACCATTCTTAAAGACACCTATCATTTGTTGAATGACATCAAAAGTTTTGATTTAGAACATACAGCTGTAATGAAACAATGCATTCTGGTAACCCTTGATGTTAAAAATCTTTTTACCAGCATACCCAATGAATATGGCATGCAAGCCATGAGGGAAATATTGAACTTGGATACTGATTTCGATACAGATGAACAGATCTTATTATCCCATCTCTTAGAGATGGTTCTTGAAAATAATGTATTTATGTTTGCAGACAAATATTATTTACAGCAATGGGGTGTTGCCATGGGCACCCCCGTTGCGAACACTTATGCTAATCTAGTAGTTTTTAATTGGGAGAAAAATAATCTGTTTAATAACAATATTTATCAGAGGAAGGTCAGAATGTATAGAAGATTTGTAGATGACGTTCTCATCCTCTGGGAAGGAACTCATAATGAGTTTAATGATTTTTTAACATATTTAGAATCCACTACGAAGTTTTTAAAATTTACTATGGAATGGTCGAATACCCAGATCAGTTTTTTAGACATCAACATTTCTATTAATGGAAATCATCTAGGAACGGAAAAATACGCTTTTACATTACAACAGCATGCATCCCAGACATGTCTTCCCGGGCATTGTCAAGAGTCAATACACTAGGATAAAGAGACTATGTGACAATGAAGAGACACTAAGCAAAGAAGCAGATAATATGGAGAGTTTATTTTTAAAAAGAGGTTACAATGAAAAACTAGTACATAATATAAGGAAGGACATCCTTTCAATACATAAATGTACAAATGAGATAGTAGAATACCATAAGACACCATCCAGAAATTGGAAAACAAAAAACTCTAGATTAATTCATAAAGACAACAGAGTTTCTTACACTATGCAATTCACAAATGCTAATTTTGATTTAAAGAACATAATTATGCAGAATTGGAAGATTCTAACTATGGATGAAGCCATCAGAAACATTGTGGGTGAGAGGCCTAGATTTATTTATAAAAATTCGCCAAACCTTAAACAACTATTATGCTTTAAAGAAAGCAAGAATGTACCCTTCAATCAAAAGCAGTTTAAGAGTGCAGGTACTTTTCCTTGTATGAAATGTAGAATGTGCCAACACATCAGTGATATACAGGTATACAAACACCCTAAGATGAGCATCACGATTAAACAAACGTTTTATGCAAATTGTGATTCTATGAATCTAATATACCTAGCGACATGCACAAGATGTGACGCCTTTTATGTTGGACTGACAAAAAGGAAGTTCAAACAGAGGATCTACAACCACATCTACGATATAAAAAAGAATAATGATCAAAATGCCTTGGCCAAACATATATATGAGTTTAGAGAACACAGTTTTAAATTTAAAGTATTACAGTTAGTAGGTTTGAACAAAAGATGGGGCAATAATGTGAACACTCTAGCCAACATTGAATTGACATGGATTTTAAGACTAGGAGCTCACCTACACCCAGGTCTAAATCAGAGTATTTGTATTAAACCAGTATTAGATGGTAGGATGTACAAATAGTATTGAAATAGTACTCTATTTTTTATTTTTAATTTAATTTTTATTTTTATTTATTATGATGTCATTGTTATCCATTTTGCATTCAAATGTCTATATATTGTATGTATCTATCAAAAGTATATATGTTTATATATCTACAGATTTGATTGTTTATTTATTCATCTATATATCTATTTATTTGTTCACTATTATATATTACAATTGTTGAGATACATATTTATATACCAATACAGTTTTATATAATATATATGTTTTCACATATTCGAATATTCATGTATTTATATTTTTGAATTTTACTTTTTGTACATTTTTAGTGTAATATAATATCACATAAGAACAAGTACCTTATAGTATTTCATAGTATTTCATAATAATTTATAATAACTTAAGATATCCTTATGAACAGTATTAAATACAATATATATTACAGATTTTTAAGATTCTCAAGTTTTTAAAAATATTTTAAATATATTTATATAAAAAATATTTTTAAGATTCCTAAGACTTCAAGAATATTTATATATTTATAAATATACACAATATAATACATCATATTTTATATGTTTTATATATTCTCACATATAAATGTATGTATTTTTATGTTTATATACATTTTTATATATGTTTAAAATGGTTCAATGAATAATCAATTAAACATAATCTGTATATTATATACCATATATATATATATATATATATATATATATATATATATATATATATATATATCATATCTGATACAGTTTGAATGCAGTCCTAATTTTGTATGCGTGCAACAAATGCACTTCAGTGGTTCCGTAATGTGCTTTAAAATGTTTTATAATGAAATCTTAAGATTTTAAAATGGGGTCTAGAACGTGCTGTGATTGATTTGGTTCTTATTCAATTAATTATGTTAATTGATTAATCAGTCTAATTCGACTGGGTATATATATTCCTAAGAAATGTAATTGAATGTGAAGATCTGAAGAAGCGCACTTTGGTGGGTGAAAGCGCTTGTCTGTGTTTTACTAATAAAAGAAGTTCGTTTATGGAATATTGAAGTCTGCCTCATCCTTCCTGGATGCTGAATCCTGCAGTGTTATTTTACTACATCTCTCCAGACATGTGCAACAACTGGAACATCCACAGAGATACCTTACTGAAAGGATACAAGGCCTAAACAATATGTCCTACATGGAACGTCTCAGATCCCTGTCACTATACTCAGTATCCTACAGACTGCTAAGAAGTGTCCTGTATCTGGCAAGCAAGACATCATCCAACCCATTAATGATGGATTTACTGCACATCAACAAGTCAGATGGCATCAAACATACTTGGTGTAGGGATCTAAACCTCTACTGCATTATCAACAGAACAGTTTGGAGGGAAAGATGTATTTTGAGAGGATACCTCTGTTTGTGGAATGGACTCCCCATCCACATAAAACAAAGTTCATCCCTGCATATTTTGAAGCACAATTTAGATTTATGGGTAGGAAACAGACAGTTTACCCCAGGACTGTCCCCCTGTACTGCTAATGGACAGATGTAGCTCCTATATACTTTATCCCATGCATGGGTCCATGCAAAGTATCTTTGGTATGATCCCATTTATTCTTATTAGGTGTAATATATCATTATAGACCATGGGATGGATAAGGCCAGTCTATAACCAACTAAGACAGGTTATTTCAAGCACAAGAGGGAAAACTAGCTAGACTTAAGATGGCCCACAAGGGCAGGTAGCTTAGTACTTGCTTGTGAACCTGTGAACGTTTGCAACAGATGAAAACATTACTGACCTTATCATAATGAGCAGCTGTAGAGGTTTAAGGCTATGACATGTTAAAGAGCTGCTTCCTGTAATTCAGGGGTTTCATTTCTCTTACCTACTGTGTGACATTAAGCAAGTCAAGTAATCAGGCAGTGCTCCTGGGTCACCACTGAAAAGGAACACTTGCCATGGTGCACTAATCTGATTAACAAATAAAGTTAAAATATGAGCGTTCATGAGACTTACAGGAATGATAAATGTGAAGCTGATGAAGATTTAGGTCTTTTTCAGCTAGTCAGCAATCTGCAGAGAATCCAGCCAGGAATCAAATATCCACTTATTACCTGCCCATTTTGATTACAATTTCCCTACAAAATCAGTCTCCCTTACCACCAGCCCTCTCAAAATCCCAATTTTCTCACTATATTTAGACTACAATCACAAAACAAATCTTACCACTTATGTCACTTCTTCACCTCCACAAACCGATTACAAATGAGAAATACAGAAACTTCAGATGTAGAAACCACTTTCCTCACTGCCAGCTTTCTCATTAAAATCATAAATGACATGCAAAGTTCCACCCACTTTCACTAGCCTGAAGAAACCCAGAATGATTTATGAGTAATCTGAGAACCAAATTTGAAACTGTGAGGTAATCCATGGTCACGCTGGAAGGGACACAGTGCATAGTCACTCAGATTCATAAATTTTCAGAACTCAGAAAAAGCTATGATAATACAAATCCATATTCTTTCTAAACAAACAAGCCTCCCTTTTAAGCAAACTCAAGATTTTTTGTAGGGAAAACATTTCACTTATTGGCTTCAAACCAGCCTATTCCATATACCTAGTTTATATAAATAATGACTTGACAGACCGTGACAAATCCTTCCACATATTTTTAAAATTGCTCGCATTCACATTCCTCCAGGAACAAATTTCTGAATACCCCTCCTCTTCTACTCAAGACTCTTACTTTCCTTTATTTGGGTCCCTTGCATCATCCGATGGCCTTGCAACTCACTTCCACACATCCATGCTCTGTTTAAAAGCTTCTCCAATCATCCTCCCAAGACTTTCTCTGATTCATCTGGGGCCGGTCATGGAGCCCAGGAGCATCCTGGGGGTCTTGACCATCAACATTCCAGTAGGATTTTTTTCTCTAAACCCTACCCTCCAATCCCCCCTCCCAATGCGTTATTGTGGTGACACTTGATAGACAGACATGCAGTGGAGGCATGCAGCATATTATCTTACCCCAGAGGCAGCTCTACACCCTTACCCCTCTTTGAGCTACACCTTATCAACATAATGTCACCAGTGTCCATCAGGGATAAATAACCACCCCCCAGGATGGGCACACCCGTCTCTGTGCTCCCACTCTGTCACTTACATGAGTCCTTAATTGAACCTGGGTCAAATGGGCTTCATTCAGTGCTTTATCCCTCTACTCCATGGAGTCGCAACAAAATTATTTCCTAATTCCTCCTTTAGAATTATATATAGGAAATAAATCAGTAACATACAGAGAAACATAAAGAATATAACACTCATGTCCACAGAGGTTCTGATCCTAGCTTACTAAACAATATGGAGGCCATCATTTTTCTCTTAGCTAATTATATAGCCACACCATAAAACTAGCCATCTTTACTGATGTCTGGGAACATGGTATAGGCAGTACATATATATATTAGAACCCATGGCCTTCTGCATCAAAAGTGAGTATGCTGTGTACATGTTTATGTACGTGTACACACGCACACACACGTGCACATGCACACATTGTATTGCATCCAGTTATTATTATGAATCTGTTGCTTTTTGCTACATTATTTTTGGCTCTTTGTGCTCTAGATATTAATAGAAATGTGTCCAGATGGATTAGTTCACTGTTCTAGTTGTCTAACATAAATAAATAAATATGTGGTAAATAAGTGGGCTACACTTTCTTCCCCTATAACATCCCATCATTGCAGAAAACATTGAACAGACTATGAAAGCTGTCTCACTGACAAATTCACTAGGAACAGTAGTATTGTAAGAAAAAAAACAAATTCACTAGGAACAGTAGTATTGTAAGAAAAAAAACAGATGGCACCCATTAAAAAACATTCGGATCTCCTCCTCTATCCTTTCTTATTCATACCAGTAAAACTACAATCCTTTATGTACTTGAACAGTGTATTAACACAGATCACTTCCCAGTATATCCTTTGTTTGCACTTTAACAGAAATCTTATCCTAAGATCTCCAGAAACACAGTTCATTGCAGATCTGAAGTAGGAGATTCATTTGTCTGCAACCTGTGGGTTATGGATCCGATATCGGATCCGAACCGGCATGGTTTACCAGCTATGGATCCAAGCTCTCAGCTCCTCCCCTCACCCATAATGCCCTGCTCTACCCTCATGACCTCAGATCTCGTTTGCCGCGCATGGTGACCGGATTGTTTCTCAAGCTCTCAAGCTAAGTGCTAGTTTTCAGTCTTTAAATTGTAAAATTTAAGATTTTTTCTTAGTTTTTTGTGTGAAAGTGTAGGTTTCCCCTTTGGTATATTTACTTTTTTTAGAGTTTAATCTAAAAGCTAGATCCCTCCCCTCGCTGTTAGCGTAGTGTGTGTGTTGGGCCTGTGAGTGATTTTGTGTTTCTTTAGTTACTTTTTAGTTATAGTAACTACTGTTGTAACTTGGGATGTCTGAGCAACCCAAGTCTATTTTTTCTAAATGCTCCGAGTGTGGCCATAAGCTTTCCCCAGCTGATGGCCACACTCGGTGTGTTAGATGCCTGGGGGTTGAGCACCTCACATCTGGATGTTCCATTTGTGCAGGGTTCAACCCCAGGGCATTGAAGGAGCGGAGGTCCAAGCTTGTTTTGGCGGGCCTTTTACCGCCGGTCTCGGCTCCGACCTCCGCTCCTTCGGGAGTAACCGTACCCACGGTTATTCCTTCTGTGGTTCCCCCTCCTCCTCCTGGGACTCAACCTCCTGTTTCTGGTTCGGAGGAGAGGGATGCTAAGAAAAGGGACCGGAGGGAGAAGCACCATAAGCGGCGGGCCGAGACCTCTGTTTCGGCCCCGCCAGCCAAGCGGGCTTCTCCCCCGGCTCCGTTGTCGGCTCCATTGTCGGCTCGGTCTCCTCCTCCTCGGCTCCGGTCTCCAGTGTGTTTTTCACCGGGACCTGAGGAGGAGGAGACCCGATCTCCGTCGAGGCTATCGAGGAGGCACTCCAGGCCTACCTCGGTAGCCTCGCCGAGATCTACGATAGCCTTCGGATGCTGATCTGGACCGGATGATGAGAAGGTTCATCCAGGCCCAGATGCAGATGGGAGTGCTCTTGCCTCCCCCCCCTCTGGGGGGGAGCTCAACACCCTTTTTCAAACCGATTGCTCCTTCTCCGACCCGCCACCGGCTCGGAGCAGCTGGAGCCGAGCAGCTTCGAGCCGGGGTGGGTCGGCGCCGATAGTACTTTGTACCGGATCCGACCCTGCCCTCGAGTGCATCGGATCCGACCTCTCGGAGCCTGGATCCGAGCCTCGGATCCGGGGATCAGTGCTCCTTCGGCGCCGCCTGTGTCGGAGCGCACTGTCCTTCGGATCCGAAAGCCGGGCGCCGGCTCCGATCCACTCTTCGGATCCGAGGGGAGCCGATTGTCGGATCCTTTGGTCGAGGTCGGCTCCCTTCGGCGCTTGATGTAGTGGAGAGGGCCCTGTTCAGGGTCTCCGGTCCCCCGGCTCTTGTTTCGCCTCCGTCCCCCGCTCCCTCTGCACTGGGTCAGGCTTCCACCATCCGGCCCTTGGGACAGCCCGCTTCTGTGCCCTAAGCTGCTCCACTGGAACAGGTTGCTGCTTGCGAGGAATCCTCTGACAGCCCCCCAGAGGATGTTCCTCGCAAGCATACGTGCAAAAGGAGGCACATTGACTCCCCCGAGTCTCTCACGGAAGACACGGACTTGGAGGAAGGGGAAGGCTCCCCACGGTCACCCCCCGAGGATGTCTCATTTGGGGACATCATGGAAATGCTCCGTATAAGGGGGGGGTGGTCTGCCCCCAAGTCTTCCTCGGACGAGTCCGTGTTCTTGGAGGCATTTGAAGCGGGCCCGTCTACCTCTTGGGTGTCCCCTCCTGCCGACCCCCTGGTGGACCTCATTACCACCAGGGCATGGAAGGAACCGGACACCGTGGAGCCAATCCCTAAGAGGCCCGATAGGACCCTCAGCCCACCGTCCGACCGTGCCCATTGGAGTAAGGGGCCTCCGGTAGATGCCATGTTGACGGCGGCAGCCACCAAGAGGGAACTTGCTCAGGAGAGTCCCTCAGTCCATCCCCCGAGCAAGGAGTCTCGGATGATGGACCGCTTGGGGAAGCGGATGTTTAGTTCAGCGACCTTCTCGGTAAGGGCGCTGAACTACCTGGCACACGTCATTAGGATGCAGCAAGATCTCATTAAAGAATATGCTGCATCTCCCCCAGAGTCCATGTCGGAGGAGGACAAGATGCTGCACTCCACCCGCATGGCCACTCTTAGATCAGTTACTAATACCTCTATGCGGCTACTCTCCCATGCTACGGAAGGCACCGCTAGAGCCGCAGGGGCAGGCCTAGTCACTAGACGTCAGGCCTGGCTCCGTCACTGCGATTTTTCTGAGCCCTTCAAAGCGCCGCTTAACGCCCCTTTGATGGTTCTGCCCTCTTTGGCAAAACCGTTCGCGACACTTTGACCCAGAGCGAGAAGGACGGAAGACGCTGTCTGCCGTCGGAATCCGCTTCTCTGCACCCCAGAGGCCCTACTCTAGGAACCAAAAGGGTCAGAAGAAGATGTGGTTCCGAAGTCGCAGCAATCCCAGCCTGCCCCGGACAACCAGTCCTTCCGTGGCAGAGGAGGACAGGGAGGACGCCGCCCTAGAGGCAGAGGGGCTCCCAGGAACTTCGGGTCCAGAGAACCTTTCTCTGAACGGCCCGCAGCAACCCTGAGGGGTTGCCCGCTGCTCCACTCTGGAGGCAGTCGGGGACGCTGGGCACCTAGCGGCATGGGAGTCCATAACATCAGACCGCTGGGTTCTCCAAATCATATCCAGAGGATACCGCAACCCTTTCTTCCACTTACCAAAGTTGAAGGCCCTCCCAGACGTTCCACCCGGTCAACGGGAGGCCGCTTTGGCAGAAATTGGCCATCTGCTAAAGAAAAGAGCCATCCAGCCCGTTCCCCCAGACCAGATCGGATCAGGGTTCTACTCCAGGTTCTTTTTAGTGCCAAAAAATATGGGGGAACTAAGACCAATTCTAGACCTTTCTCTCTTGAACCTAGCAGTCCCCAAGGAAAAATTCCGAATGGTCACTCTGCAATCTATTCTCCCCCTTCTGGGAGAAAATCACTGGATGTGCTCTATAGACCTCAAAAATGCGTACTACCACATCCTGATGGACAGGCGCTCCAGGAGGTTCCTCCGCTTCCGGCTGGGAGCCAGTCACTACCAGTTCCGGGTCCTTCCCTTTGGTCTCACCACAGCCCCCAGGGTGTTCACCAAAGTATTAGCAGTGGTAGCGGCCCACCTGAGGCTTCAGGGGTACAGGTCTTCCCTACCTGGACGACTGGCTTCTTACCGCCCAACAAGCCATCTACTACTATTGCCCCGAGACTCCTTTCTCCATCTTGCTCCCTTTCTGGGCATTACAATAAATACGAAGAAATCCAACCTGGCGCCCACACAGCTCTTAGATTTCATAGGGGCCAGGTTAGACACAAGGAGTTTAAAAGCCTTCCTCACTGCGGACAGAGTTCAAAATCTGCAGCTCCAGGTGCGGGCCATTCTCCACTCAAGTTCTGTTCCCGCGGAGTTGGTCCTGAGGGCTCTAGGGTCCATGGCGTCTGCTATAGCACTTCTTCCTCTTGCCAGGCTCAATATGCGCATCCTCCAGTGGACTCTCTTAGTACAATGGTCATACCTTGCTCTCCCTATGCATCACCCCATTGCGATCAGCAAGGCTTGCAAGCGGTCCCTCCTGTGGTGGATTCACTCCCCGGATCTCCACGGAGGCCGCCCATTTTGTGCTTCTCCCCCTCTCGCCACGGTGACCACGGACGCCTCCCGCCTCGGGTGGGGGGGGGGGGCATTTTGCGGGCCGGGCCGTCCAAGGCACGTGGAACGATTCAGAGACCTTTCTGCATATCAACGTTCTAGAGATGAGAGCAGTGCTCTTAGCGTTGCTAGCACTTCAGGACTTTCTTCCCTTGGGAACAATTGCGATTCAATCGGACAACATGTCGGTTGTCTGGTACATCAACAAGCAAGGGGGAACAAGGTCTTACCCCCTTTGTCGAGAAGCCATGAGAGTTTGGGAATGGGCAATCTCCACCAACCGCTTTCTAATAGCAACACACATTCCGGGTCGGTCCAACATCCTGGCGGACAAGCTCAGTCACACCATTCTGACCCCTTACGAGTGGTCTCTCAATTTTCAAGTAGCGGAACGCATATTCGCACGGTGGGGAACTCCTTCATGCGATCTTTTTGCCTCTCCCTCAAACACCAAGTGCGACAGTTTTTTCGCTCTGATACCCCCTCCAGGAGGTTCTCCAAGAGACGCTCTGGTGCATGCTTGGCCACCCGGTCTTCTGTACGCTTATCCACCCTTGCCTCTGATGCTCCAAGTTCTTCAGAAAGCCTCTCGGGTGGGTTGCAGAATGATTCTCATTGCTCCGTTTTGGCCTCGACAGATCTGGTTCCCCTTTCTAAGGTCTCACTCGGTGAATCCTCCTTGGATTCTAGATCCCATTCCGGATCTGATATCCCACCCATCCTGCATATCTCCTCCGAACCTGGACAACCTGAAGCTGACCGCTTGGCTGCTCCAGTTCCACTCTTGATCAGGACTCCCGGTATTTCATCCCCTGTTAAGGCTATCCTGGTGGCAGCTCATAAACCATCCACTAGGAAAGTCTACCGCAGCAAGTGGAAGCGGTTTTCCTTGTGGGCGGAGCGGCAAGGCCTGAATCCCTTCACGATTCCTCTCCCTTTAGTGCTTGACTTTCTAACCTCTCTTTTTAACGATGGTGCCAGCAGTTCCACAGTCAAAGTACAACTGGCGGCAATTTCTCATTATCACATTGGTCATGACTCTAGTCCACTTATGTCAGCCAAGTTGTGTAAAATTTTCCTTAAAGGTACTTTCCTTCTCAGGCCCCCTGTGAAACAAGCGGTTCCTCCTTGGGACCTCTCCTTAGTTCTCCAGGCCTTGACCACCCCCCCCTTCGAACCAGCGGCTACGGTGGATCTCAAATTCTTGTCTTTCAAGACAGCCTTTTTAGTAGCCATTACATCGGCCAAGAGAGTTTCAGAGCTCCAAGCATTATCAGCTAAACCTCCTTACTTGGTATTTCATCCGGACCGTGTTTACCTCAGGACCAACCCGTCCTTTCTTCCTAAAGTAGCTTCTGAAGCAAACATTAATCAATCCATTAACCTCCCTGTTTTCTTTCCTAAATATGAAAACAAAGGTGAATACAAGCTTCACTCCTTAGATGTTCACAGGCAACTTAGATTTTATCTAAACAGAACGGCTGGTCATAGGCAATCCGACCAGTTGTTTATTTCCTTTGCTAAATTTAATTTGGGCAAGCCAATTTCTAAAGTTTCTCTGTCTCGCAGGATTTCACAGTGTATCTTTTTGGCTTATCAAGCTTCAGGAAGGCCCGCACCGGAGGGTGTACACGCCCATTCAACCCGGTCAGTATCTACCTCGGCAGCCTTTAAGGCTAGGATTCCTCTAGATGATATTTGTGCAGCAGCCACGTGGGCTTCATCTCATACTTTTATTTCCCACTATAAGTTGGATCTTGCATCTAGGGGTAGAGCATCTTTTGGCTCATGGTGCTCGGAATATCCTTCCATGATGGCGCCCAAGATTCAGGTAGCTGGGGACTCTGTCCCACAGGTTGCAGACAAATGAATCTCCTACTTCAGATTTAGAAGTTATGTACTCACCATAACGTTCCATCTGAGTAGGTGTATTCATTTGTCTGCAACCATCCCGCCCTCCTATCCCCCTGGCCTTTCAGTTTCCTGCATATTATGTGTCACCCTTTTCAGGGTGTTCTTGCTGTTGGCAAACTCGATCTGAGGTCATGAGGGTAGAGCAGGGCATTATGGGTGAGGGGAGGAGCTGAGAGCTTGGATCCATAGCTGGTAAACCATGCCGGTTCGGATCCGATATCGGATCCATAACCCACAGGTTGCAGACAAATGAATACACCTACTCAGATGGAACGTTATGGTGAGTACATAACTTCTAATTATCTGTTACTGTTGGTATTAATACCAAAAACTTGGGGAAACTCTTGCTCTTGCTCTAAGAGGCTTGACTGACTTCAGAATATTCAGAACACATCCAGTGAACTTCCTTAACAATCAGTCTCCAGAGCTCTGATCAGTTTCTCTTTGCAATCCATAAGCCTAAGTAACTAATAGGACAACACTTTTATAGCTACTCAGTTGCCCAAGCCTGGAGCAAACTCCCACTAACATTAGAAATCTGCCCCATACTCGTATCTTAAAAAAAAGTATTAAATGAAACCATACAAAACTCTTATATTTGTTCATGCAAAACCCATCTTTAACATCTTTCATCTACTAACTGTTTTTGTTTACTAACTACATCTTCCTACTCGACTCATCTTAACTCCTCTATTTACCATTCTATTCCTCTGGCCGTAGACTCACACTTCTCTACACCTTGTTTTCTCTTCCTTCTATGCCTATCTTATAATCCCTTACTACTACACTTGGCTTCTTCTTCCCAACCTACTGAGTCCCACTTCTTATCAAACTACATTGCTCTAATGTCTTTTGCTATGTATTTACTCAAACTTCTTAGTCATATCCTATGTATTTAAAAAATCTCCTGTAAATGCTGTTGTCCTCTGTTTGCAACCATTTTTTGAATTTGTCTTTGTAATTGTTTCTGCACGAGGCTTTTCCCCCTGGGCCTCCACTGAAAATGGGCTTTCACTTAGTTGAACATAACCAGTTAACAAATGTCAAAATAAATAAATAAATTAAATCATGCAGAATGACATTGCTTCACAGGGCAAGAAACTGCATAATAATTTCCGTTCATTCTCTTCTTGTTAACGCTTTTGTCATCCTATTATATCACCTCCAAGCTTGACAACAGATTCTTCTTACTGTTAAAAAATATTTGTAAATGTTACAATATTTAAATATGTTCATGTATTGTCTAGACTTATTTATTTAGCATGTAGTCCAGGAGACCATTGAAGAGCCTCTGCACATTTCCCAGTCACCTCAGAGCATTGATTGGTTAAGTCTGTTGCTCAGAATCACACAGTAAGTAGAAAGAGGCTGAAACAATCAAACTCTGGACTATAGGAAGCAGCTTGCTAATAGTTTATAGCCTGAATCCTCACCAGATTAACTAGCTTCACATAAAAAAAAAATCCTTTCTTTTCTGATGAACATGGTAGAGTGTCTGTACTCTCTCCTATTTGTGCTCTTCTGAATCCCAGGTTATGCCTGAAATCAGCCCCTAGTGGATCAGTGCATTATCTTGGTAAGTAAATTTGAATAAATAATCCACATGGGCTGGAATGCAAGTTGCAGTGCCCACTCTTTTAAGCCCAGTGCAGGCGAGTGCATCCACACCCCAGCAGTTCTGGCTAGGCTGTATTTGCGCTGTTTGGTGGGCAGACGTTCCTTACAGTGCCGAATGCAACTACTGTAATTTCAGGTCTTCCCAGAAATGGATCTGTTAGAGTGGAACTCTGCTAATATCCTGCCTCCAAGATGTACAGGATAAGAGCAACTGCACACTCCCATTGCACTCCAACTGGCTTCTCCATTGCCCAGTCTGCTAATCACACTTGGTCCTTAGTGGGTACAGTCAAGACTGAAAACTATACTGTAGAGCTGGCTTGGCCTTTCCTGTTATTCAGCTTCTTCTGGATGTTCAGGCATTATTCCCCTGTCAAACCTGAACTTACCCTTTAGTATGTAGGATGCTTTCTCTGATGCAAGACATGCAGGATGCCTGTGGATATATTCCTGTACTCAAGGCTCACAGACAGCTTTTTCAGAGATCTGGTAAGGAACTCCTATCACCATGTTACCTTATGGACTTTTTGTCTTTCCTTTGCATGCAGGATCTTCACAGAGTGCCTGGCATCATTTTTGCATATCTGTCACTGAGAGAAATCCTCATTTTCTTTATATGAATGATGGATAAAGGGCCACTTTATTCAGAACCTCCCTGATGCTCAGCAGCAAGCTGTCTATTATTTCCAGTGTATAGGCACTAATTCTGCCTCCAGAAATCAAATATGGAACCATCTTAGAGCTTTCTGGGAATACTGTTCTTCAGGACAGGGTGCATCTTTGTGCATATTGATCAACAGAGTCAGTTAATGGCAAGCATGTTCTTAGAGACACTGGGATGCAAGACATCTTCAGTACTGATGGTTCCAAATGTCTGATTACCAAAGTGTATCCTCTGCATGCCAGAAGGTCCTGGAAGAAATTAAGCGAAAGGTAAGGACAACATCATCACAATTAACAGTAACACGGGGGGGGGGGGTTAATACTTTTCCCCTTTATATGTCTATTAACTATACTTTCAACAAGAATGTGGATAACAACTCCAACCTGACCTAATCAATCAGAGTGTGTTGATAACTAAAGCAATCTTCAGCCCCCCCCCCAAAAAAAATCTCATGAAACAAAAGCTAACGCATTGATTTAAACTGTTTTACTATACAGCATTATTCAACAATTGAAATGCAAAAGCGTTCCTGGAAGCTTCTCATTGGACATGCTTGCTGTCCCTAAAACAGTAGCACCACTGTCAAGGACATGCTGTTCTGCACTTTCCTAAGAGCTGCCTGGATTCCTGACAGTAGACAGAAACTCTTCATTTGCTGTTAATGGTGGGCTTGTAGCAGCCCCCCCCCCCCCAGTACCCATCCAATCACGGGCCACTGTAGCTGCTCTCCTCTGTGCAGATGAGATCATGTCAGTGACCCTGTGGTGCACCTGGTTATATGTCCTGCTGTGGCCTCCCACTGCATTAACATCTGCTGCCAAATCTGCATTCTGACATATCTCCATGTCCCCTCTCAAGCAGGAAGGCACTATGTTGCCTAAAGGCGTCAACAATAACCTGATTCTCAGGATCAGTGAAGTGTGGTTTTTGAGGATTGAGACAACTGTGTGACATGGTCATAGGTGTCCGAAAAGAAATGTAATACACACAAGTATCCTATAAATGCAAAATAACTGTTCCCAGATAAAACAGAAAAGGTAGCATTTTAGTATAACTCATTGCAGAAACATAAAACAGTGTAGAGATTTGAAATATGAACAACAGACTGGATATAAAAAGGAGATTAACAATAGCAACACATTTTTTTTGTGCCATAACAAAAATGCAGCTTTGCCCCCAGCCCTCCAAAGAACAGGTAAATGACACATTTTGCTAACAAACCATCTTTGAAATGCTAAAAGTGCTATCAAATGAACTACCCCTGAAACATGTCTACAGATTTAGCACAGGACATTCTATTTTAAGGTATTGCCAATCATGTATACCTGTGAAATGCCCGGACAAACATGCCCATGCCATCAGTACACTTAGGTTCATAGGATGTTACTAGGCTATTGACCTGAGGGTCTTAACAAGCCGTTAATCCCAGTATAATACTAGATTAGAGATACCGTCTATGCCCAAGATTTTTCTAGCAAGGATTACCCATGATGTTCATCGTGCATACAGCTGCAGTAATCACAGATGGGTTTTCTGCCGTCAGGCGGGTCCCCGGTCGGACGAATTCCAAAGTCTAGGTCTGGCGTCGGTTGTTGTCGCTTTCTTTCCTGACATCAGTGCGACAGGGGTATATAAGACACAGCCAACGCCATTTTCTTCAGTCTTTTTTGCCACACGGTGACCGAAGCAGAAGCAGTTCGCAAGTGCCGGTCGGCCAGCTCCTGAAATTATGAAAAATTGGAAATCGAAGTCTTCTTTAAAGCTAAGTACCCCGTTGGGGAAACTTTTCTTGCCTCAGACCGATGTCAGACAAAGTTAACAATTGTATTTCTTGTGGGAAGCAAATACCGCATAAGGATTTCCATTCCCTCTGCATACCTTGTTTAGGCCCAGACCACGACGTCTCGGCCTGTCGCTTTTGTGCTACTTTCAATAAACGCACTATTAAGCGTCGGGCGGAGTTCGCCCAGCACTTTTTTGGTAAAGCCTTTGATTATAAAATGTCGTCGGATAGTCCGACTACCGTTTTGTCCAAAAAATGCAAGGACAAAGACCGACACACGAGGCCCGCGGTCTCCACTGACACCACGCCAAAACCGGCTACACGTGGTCCGGTTCTCAGCGAGACTCCTACGCAACCCCTGACTACCGACGACACTTCTTTGGCGGTGTCCTCTGTAACCGAGACCGCAGGTACCTCGGCCCATACCCAGACTACAACCTCCGAAGCCACTGTGAGTGTTGAGCCTCCTAATGTGGACAGGTCCACTTCCACCCATGGTGTCTTTAGACCCTCATCTTCCTTTTCCATAAAGGCCTTTACTAAGTCCAAATCAGCCATGCATCCCAAGAGGCCTGTTGCACTGGGCCCATCTCCAGGCCCCATGCCTAAAAAGCAGATGCTAAAAATGGCTGAGGATTTAATTACTCTTATCAGGGGTTCCCAACCCCCACTAGACAAGAGACCCATAGTGGAGGAAGCTTCTCCCTCTTCTGACCAGGACTCCATTTTTTCAGAACATTCTGATGAAGAGGAACACTCGTACTCCCCTTTTGAAGATTCGGATTCTGAGCAGTCCATTCCTTCTGTATCTCCCCCAGAGGATTTTCCCTTTGGGGAAGCCTTGCACACCTTGAGGGAACACTTCCATTGGGAAGGCCAAGACTTTTCTGATTCCAAGAAAAGACTTAGGGAATTTCTTTTGTTACCTCAGCACAGACCTCTGGCGATACCTCCTGTCTTGGACATACTTGATGATGTTTACTCTGTGGCTTGCCTAAACCCGGATTCCCTGCCTCCTGCCCCAGTCAAGCCTGATAGGTACTACAGAGTTCCCAACTCCCACCAATTTCTTTACAAAAGCCATAATGCTGACCCTGAAACCATTTCTCAAGGCCCCAAGGGAATGAAGGCCTCTACTGCTAAGAATCCACTACCTTCCGAAAGAGAGTCTAGATCCTTAGAAAGGTGGGGAAAAAAGGTATATACCTCGGCCACCCTAGCCATGAGGGCCTTAAATTGTCAGTTCCATATGCTTAAATATCAGCAGTTTCTGTTATCACAATTAAGAAATAAAATGTCTCAACCTGAACAACCAGATTTGAAGGAGTTGCAGGACATGATGCATAGTGCAGAACAAGTGGGTAAACACACTTTACAATGTGGCTATGATGCCCTAGAGGCCTCAAGTAGAGCTGCTGTGACAGGATCAGTCATTCGTAGACATGCCTGGCTTAGGGAACAAGCCTTGCCTGACCATGTTAAAGCTAAACTACTAGATGCTCCTTTACAAAAGGATGTACTATTTGGTACTAATGCTGAGGAGATACTACGGAAAATGGAAGAAATAGCTAAATCTATGCAAACTGTCAAAGCTTTTCTACAGGTTCAACCACCACGTTTTAGCAGAAATTGGCCTTCAAAAAACTGGTCCTTTCCAGCCACAGACAAGCCACAAAGAGGTAGATACAGGCGCACAAGGGGCAGAGGACAGCCTCAAGGATCATATAGAGGCAGACAATGGCAAACTCCAGCACCAAGAGGTGGCGAAGACAGTGCACAACAATACAGGAAACAAACCCAATGACTTCCCCCTTTTCATGCCAAGCAAGTCTCAGCTGACAGCACCCTTGGGAGGAAAGCTGGCATTATTTACAAGAAATTGGCATATTATCACAACAGACAAATGGATCCTGGACATTATAAACAGAGGCTACAGATTTCATTTTCACACTCTTCCAAAAATGAGAGGCATGCCGAACCTGCCACACAAACAAAGGGCAGAGGCTGAAATACAAATTTCAAAGCTTATGGACATGAAAGCTATTCAAGAGGTACCTACTCACGAACAAGGTCAAGGTTTTTATTCCAGACTTTTTCTGGTACCAAGGAAAGGAACCGACTGGAGACCCATTTTGGACTTATCCATCCTAAACACATTTCTACTGCACCAAAATTCAAGATGCTCACATTACAGCAGCTTCTTCCCATGCTGGGCAAGGAGTTTTGGCTGGTAACATTGGACCTCAAGGAGGCGTACCTGCATGTCCCAATCAGACAAAGCTGCAGAAGATACCTCAGATTTCTTGCAGGTTCAATCCACTATCAATTCTCTGCATTGCCCTTTGACTTATCTACTGTGCCCAGAGTATTCACGAAATGCCTGGCATCAGTAATTGCCTACTGCAGACTTCAAGGGATACAAATTTACCCTTATTTGGACGACTGCCTGATCCAAGCGGACAGCAAGCACATACTTCTGAAACATCTGGCTTATGTAACACGGTTATTGAATTCTCTGGGATACACAGTCAACAAAGAGAAATCCAGGCTAACACCATCTCAGAAAATAACTTTCCTGGGTGCCAACTTGGACACAAACACCCAGATGGCCTATCTTACACCAGAAAAACAGGGGCAACTAACTCGGTACTTCAAAATACTAGCAAATTGTACCAGGCTCACTGCAAGGAAAATCCTGCAGGCTCTGGGCTTCATGGCATCTTGCATTCTTTTAATCCCATGTGCAAAGTTGCATATGAGGAAACTTCAATGGTACCTAAAAAACCTATGGTCTCAACACAGCCACAGTTTGGAAACAATAATACCAATAATCCCATGTTTGCAAAAGGAATTTCTATGGTGGGCCCAAGCATGCCAAACAAACACAGGTCTTCCATTCTGCAAGCCTCAAGCAAATCAAGTCATCACAACAGACGCCTCAGACTACGCCTGGGGGGCGCACATGACAGACAGGTGCATTCAGGGCAAATGGTCCCAAAAGGAAAAGCACCTTCACATCAATCAAAAAGAAATGCTAGCAGTGATAAATGCAATTACAGCTTTCAAGGACCTCCTGCATCCAGGGCAATTATTGATAAGAACAGACAACACCACAGTAATGTGGTACATAAACAAACAAGGTGGAACACATTCATACCCCCTGTGCGGGCTAGCCATGTCACTTTGGAACTTGGCTCTGGAATGGCAAATCGAACTTCAAGCATAGTACTTGCCAGGATTGGAAAACACGCTGGCAGACAATCTAAGCAGAAATATGACAGACCCACACGAATGGAAATTGCATCCTCAAGTGTTTACAAAGATAATCCAAGCGTGGGGAAGGCCAGACATAGATCTCTTCGCCTCCCACAGGAATCATCAATTAAAAAAGTTCTGTTCAAGGACCTTTCATCCAAAGGCCTGGAGAGTGGACGCCCTTTCTTTCAGTTGGGCAGCATAGACAGTTTACGCTTTCCCACCTTTGCCTCTTCTGCCCAAGGTGCTCCTGAAAGCAAGAGCAGACAGACCGAAGATGATACTGATTGCTCCAGACTGGCCAAGACAACACTGGTACCCACTCCTGAGGAGCCTAACACATACTCCTCCCTGGACCCTACCTCTAATGCCTCTTCTACTGACTCAGCACTGCTAGAAAACTCTTCACAGTCAGCTGAAAACACTCAATCTGGATGCATGGAAAATTCCTTAACACCACAACAGACCCTACTCTCCAAAGAGGTGCAGGATGTCATTTTGGAGGCCAGAAGGCCATCTACTAGAAAGGCTTACTCCGCAAAATGGAAACGGTTTTGCGCTTGGAATGAGAAAAAAGGCCAGGATCCTAGAAAACTGAATTTGCCTCAGATATTACAGTATCTAGCTGAGCTGTTGAACAGTCGACTTTCATTTTCCTCCATCAAAATTCATGCCTCAGCCATCTCTGCAGAATACAACACTGATCCACCCTTATTCTCTCACCCACTTTTAAGACAGTTCCTCAGAGGAGCTAAGAATATAAGACCTCCAAGGAAACAACCAATACCAGCCTGGGATCTTAACTACATTCTAGAAAAATTAACATTACCTCCCTTTGAACCAGCTGCCTCAACAGATTTGCAATACTTGTCCTGGAAAACAGCTTTCCTTCTGGCCATTACCTCAGCTCGTAGGGTTTCGGAACTACAAGCCCTCATGGCTGTGCAGCCCTTTCTCATCTTCCATCAGGACAGGGTTTCCCTACGAACCAACCCGACATTTATGCCTAAGGTAGTATCCAGGGTAGCTTTAAATCAGGCCATACACTTACCTACCTTTTACCCCAATCCTCAAAACAAAGGGGAAAGGCTGCTACACTCCTTAGACATCCATAGACAGCTATGTTACTATTTGGACAGAACAAAGCCTTTCAGGAAATCAGAACAACTTTTTGTGTCCTATGCTGTAGGAGCTCAAGGGAAGCCAATTTCCAAACAGACAATTTCAAAATGGATAGGCCACTGCATACGGTTTTGTTACTCCTTTCATGGCAAACCTGTTCCTACAGGCATCAGATCCCACTCCACAAGGGCCACAGCTACCTCTACAGCCTTCCTCAGAGGAGTCCCTACCAAAGATATTTTGGAGGCAGCCACTTGGAGTTCTGTGCATACCTTCACAAAACACTACCACCTGCCTTTATACTCAAAAACTAGAGCAGGCTTTGCCACTGCTGTGTTGCAGGGCATCCTGGCTGCTCCCAGTTCCACCTAGTGCCTACCACCCTGTGCGTAGCTTTGGGATTCTACCCATCTGTGATTACTGCAGTTGTATGCAGATGAACATAGTACAGTTTTGTACCTACCATAAATGTAGATGTTCAAGTGCTAATACAGCTGCAGTACAGGTTTCCCTCCCTCCCTCCTTCCCCTCTTGGTAAAGGCGTAGTGGCTAACACCTCCTCATACAACCTGCTTGGGTTATCCTTCTATGGTGTATTTGCTTGCAACTACTGATTTCTGGTTATATTGCATTGCTTGATTATATATATATAATTTATGTATTGCCTTCCTTCTGGGGGCACCTGACATCTGGGGCAAGAAAGACTGAAGAAAATGGCATTGGCTGTGTCTTATGTATCCCTGTCGCACTGACGTCAGGAAAGAAAGTGACAACAACCGACGCCGGACCTAGACTTTGGAATTCGGCCGACCGGGGACCCGCCTGATGGCAGAAAACCCATCTGTGATTACTGCAGCTGTATTAGCACTCGAACATCTACATTTATGGTAGGTACAAAACTGTACTTCCAGGAGAGAAGCCAGGGCAATCCCTGGCAGAAGTTTACGGTTTCCCATCCAGTCGTCCAGGTTGTGTTTAAACAAGGTCGTGAAGGTGCTCTGCTTGATATGGATTGGAAGCCTATTCCAGAGGAGTGACAACCACTGAGAGATATATCTGTCTCTGCAGCAGGTCCTGTTTATGTCGTAGGCTAGATTGAGGTCCCTAGAAAAGGTGACTCTAGTCCCATTTGACTTATGGATGTGCAGCACTTCCATTAGATTTGGGTCAGAGATAGTACTGTAAAGCAGACATAAGTCACCTCTAAGTAGTCTGTATGCTACTGAGTACAGTGACCGCATCTTCAGTCTGTCTGTATAAAACGTGCTGGAGATCATGAATTTTCTTAGTTAGAAATCTCTGAGGTTTCTCAAGTTGCTGCAGGTATCTGGTACAGTACATACCAAAGGGAGCATTATATTCAAAAGTAGGCCTGATGAGAGATAAGTACAGGGGAGTTATAAGCTCTTTTGCTCTTGAGGTGATGCCTTTTCTAATCAGGTGAGCAATGTAGAATGCCTTTCTCACCACAGTAGCCACATGGTGGTCAAAGTTGAAGTCACAGTCCCAGTGTGTTCCCAGGTCTCTCACTACTAAATTGGTACTTAGGGTATAATTATTTATTTTATAATCAGCAGGGATATTGTTTTTACCAAAGGGACTGATGAAGTATTTTGTAGCATGTAGTTTAAGACCATGGCTTTGGCAGCAATTCTTGGACTGTGTAAGCCCCTATTGAAGTACACTGACATCACAAGGGGATTCAGTGATGGTGCCTAATTTGCAGTCATCTGCAAACTTGGTTAGCCACAGCCCCTCCATTTTGGTCTGGACTTCTGAGAAGTATATGCCAAACAAGAGTGGGCCCAGCACTGACCGTTGTGGGACCCCACTGGTGACAGGTCTGCCGGTAGAGGTAAAGCCTCCCACTTTGACTGAGTGTTGTCTATCTGTGAGCCAGTTTGAAACCCTCCTGGCAACATAGATGTTGATATACAACTGGGTTACTTTGTTAGTAATGCCCAATATAGGATAGTGTTGAAGGCCTTGGCCAAGTCAAGATAGGCTGTGTGCATGTCTTGGCCCTCGTCTATGGCTCTGGTCACATTCTTGAAGAAGTCCACCAGGTTTATCAGGCATGACCTGCCCTTGACAAAACCGAACTGAGGCAGATCCAGGATTTGAAGGTCACCTATATCCTTATTTATGAGGTCCATAAAATACTCAAATAATTATCCCAAATTACAGTGCCAAAAGCACAGAAGTGCCGACCACACAATAAACACAAAAAGCACTGTAAAGTCACCATAGCAGACAACAGGGAATCCAGTCAATGGAAATCGCAAACTTTATTATACACTTTAAATGCTTTAACTTGCTCACCATGTTTTTCGCCTCGTTAAGGCTGAGACTTCTTCAGAAACACACCCACATCACTAAAATCCCTCATAAATAGAATCAATTAAGCAATAAATCACCTGACCATATAACAATTAAATCCTAAAATCAAGGACAAATACATTATGAAGTAAACCTATGACATTAAAATCACTTTATGAGGTCCATGATGATTCGTTCCATTGCCATACAAATGAAGCTGGATAAACTTATGGGTCTGTAGTTACCCGGGTCTATTGCCGAGCCGACCTTTTGGAGGGGGATAACTGTCACCGTTTTCCCTTTAGTGGACAAAGCCAGTACTTTGGCTGTGGTTGTGCAGAGTGACTAATGGAGTAGCTAACACTTGTTTTAGAACATTAAGAATACAGCCAGGAATGCCATCTGCTCCCATGGAGGCTGTGTTAGCCTTAGAGAGAGCATTGATGACTTGCTCTTTGGAGATGCAAAGAGGTGGACATGATGATGACATGGTTTGTGGTATGCTTGGGGGGGATAGGGGGTGAAATATTTGCCAAACCTGTCTGCTAGCAGGTTTGCAATTTCCGCATGGTCAGTGTGTGTGATGCCATCAACAATTAGTTCAGCACACATCTGAGTCCTCCCTTTTAGATTGCAAACACAGAAAACAGAGAAAAAATAATGTCAGGTTTATCTGTGCTTATCTTGTTTACGTGAAGCACAGTAATATGCAAACTGGCCTAGTGGGCCACCCAGGAAGCAGACAGAACACTTGCAAACAGGATGTCTGTAAAAGGGAAAAGGTTAAAAACAATACATTGTTGTAATTTCTGTATTTCATTGTACAAGTGCACTTAGCAGCATTGCGTGGTGGTTAGCAGGGTTCCCCCTGTAGCTGCAGCTGTTGAACACCTGTAGACAGGACTCGGACAGCCAATAATTGAAACCGGATACATTCTATTAATTTTGTTGGGCACTGCACAAACCCGCTAAGCAGCATTACGTGGCCGTCAATACAGAGACGTTAAGAATGATTATGAAATTAGGAAGTTTCATGTAAGTTAGGGTGGGAGTACAGTTTATCCTGGATTCTAGTATATGATGTGCAACCTATTTTTACTGTTGTGACAGTGCATTTTATAGCAATGAACCGAAAAGTAGACAGGTGTTATTTCAGCATTCTTGTGGCAACAGGTGTAAGTGTAGGACTGCCATGCACATGGTTCTAGTCTCTAATACAGGATATTCAATACATTTTTACTGTTGTTCCATGTCCCATTATATTCACTCTCACATAACACTTTAGATAGTGGAGCTGATATGAATTATATTTATGAGGGATGAGACACCAGTATTGTGTTTTCAGATATGTGACTGAGGGTATACTGTTCAATATATTTCTGTAAGTATAATTCTGCTGTCTGCAGTTGCATGACCTTCACAATTAACTAAGACACATGCACAACTGGATCTATGTCCAATAACCTTATCTGGTCACGCATATACACGTATAACAGCACAAACTGTCACCTTTATTTATGTATGATTCCTGACTATGTCTTACCAGCTCTTCTACTGTGGGAAAGATGGAAAATCAATGCTGTGGAAGGAAATGTTTTGTATCTTATGCCTAGGTTTGAATCCCACACTGTGAAGGTAAATTTTCCTCAGTGTATAAAGACAAAAACAAAATCTCAGGTCATTACTTTTATGCCTCCAGTGCATGTCTGCAAACTTAAGTCATGTAACAGTTACCTTCCAATTTCCTATATATATTTCCAGATTACATTAGTACACACCCCTTAAACCAAGGTCGCATGTCAGATTAACCTTCCAGTTTCAATTATTTAATTCCTTCCTGCTTGCCAGTGCTGCATTCTGCTTAACATTGCACAAACACAGTTGGCATCATTGCTTGGGTTTGTGCACTACCAGTAAACGCGATAACTGGACTTGTCGGGAAAGCATCAGTTTCCATTGCTGTAGTTCAGCTGGTAGACATGGCTGGCATTGGAAAGGAAGATGCACACTTTAGGGCATAGAGGTGGGGTGTCCAGGAGTCCACGATGTTTCTTGGACTTCTAGTAAAGCACCACAGGCAAAGGTTTCTATAGGGGGAATCTTCTGGCTTCTAGTACAAGTTTGAGGAGTGAAATAGTTTGGGCCAGGCTGTATCCAGTGCCACTGGTATCCCACACACTGGAGAGCAATGTAGGCATCATTTAATGACCTGTGCAGTTGAAAAAGGGATACTCTCAACTGTTGGCTGCAGGAATTTGAGCCTGCAGACATCTCACAGCTGTGTAAGTATGACAGTAAGAGAGTACATATAAGACAGCTAAATATAGGCAAGACTGGTATGCATAATGCTCGCCTTTTCTCTTCTTTCCTCAACTCCCACTGAATGTTAGTTCAAGCAACAGGCTGACGTTGCTTGATTGAAAAGACTGAGGGAAGCAAGTGGTATGTATGCAGCAGAGGAGAGGTCTTATTGTTGCATTAAAAGTTAAAGATATTTTTGGGGGCTTTTATAGAGTTCAATCAAACTGAAAATGCATATCCCATCTGTAAAAGCAAGTATGCATGCATTAATCTGTAGCACAAACCAGTTGTAAGAGTCCAGTATTAGACTGTAGTCAGAGGTTGTGGGTTCAAATACCACAGTTCCCAACTATACAATACTGTTATTTCGTCAATATTTACACTTAATTAAAAACTGTATACCAGTGGCACAGATGACCTGTAGTAAACTGTAATCTGTGTAATTGGAACACACATATGTGCAATATGTGCACATTTCAAGGATAACTTTTAGCAATCTGTAGTATAATGTGTATCTGTTAGGATATATACTTAAATGGTTTACTATCAAATGACTGAAAATCAAGACTGAATCCCAAAAAGACTAAAAATTCAAAATATTGAATACATTTTTAATGCAAAGGGCGAGCCCCCCCGATCCCCTCATGTGGGGGGCTGCCCCCCCCCACACGACCTGCTAAATATATATACCAACTCCAAGATCGCACAACAGTGGAGAAGGGGCAAATTCCACCATTCAGTATTTTGAATTTTCAGTCTTTTTGGGCTTCAGTCTTTTGATTTTCAGTCGTAATAGTAAACCTACTTAAATGTATTACTTCAGATAAAAGAGTTTTATAATTGTGTTAATGCAATGTATGTCTTATATGATGGTATTAATGTTATCTCTTTTTTCTCTCAGCCCAACCTTCATATGTCTTTTTTTATTTTCTATTATGTGTCGTCAAAAAGTCTCCTTGTCATCCATGTGTACCACATTGCTAAATGCTACACAGCACATTGAGGTAGGCATCCCCAGTGCATCAGCCTGCCCGCACAACACCGGCTCCAGCACCGATGCCCAACACGTCTGGGAGCCAACCTGGCAGCACTGCCTCTGCTGCCCTGCACTACCTGTGCCCTCAAGTAGTACTGGTGCAGTGGTCCTCATCATGAGCAGTGGCGGAGTTGATGATTTCATCACCCGCAGGGAGTTGCCAGGGATGGTGCATAGGGTTGTACACCACACCATTGGTGTACGCCTGACCTGGCTGGAGAGGCTGCTGGCCCTCATGGTCCATAGGAGGAGGAGACGTCAAGCACTGCAGCTGCCAACGGAGTAAGGGAACAGTGATGACAGTCCAGTGGGTGAGGACTTGGTTCTCACTGTCTCCAAGCTTGATATCCATGAGTTTGTGTTGTCCCCTCCCTCACCCCAATTATTATGTCTCCCAACCTTTTGTGTCCATCCACTGGCCCTGTCTCATGTCTTGTTTGTTTACACTTGCTTCCTCACCTACCCAACTTACCTGACCCAGACATACCTACATCCCTTATCCAGCAGTCCTCTGTTACAGAATTAAAAGACAAATGGGTACCTGTCCCACAAAAAAAAAAAAAAAGTCATCCTATATATAGTGCTTCCTTTCTCACGCTTGTCTTCTTGACACACTTGATTTGGTTCAGTTGGCTATATAACATGATTGCGTTGTTGGCACCCCTCATTGTTGAGGTGACAGTCTAAATTCAGTTAATATTCTGCACATATTTTCAGTTTACCCTATTAAAAAGATGGATAGCCATGATTCTTTCCTACCTCCTTCCTGCACATTCTTGTAATGCTTTCCCTTTGTTCTTCCCCCTGCTTGCTCCCCATATCAACACTTTCCTATCTACCCGATTTTAACACCAATAATCTGGTCAAAAACTAAAATCACATACAATACACGTACATAACAGAAAAATAAATGGATCCCTTCACTTTTTGGCCTGTATGTTTGTGAGGAATTTTGTATCACGCAACAATACGCACCAACAGTGAGTGGCAGTACAGTGATGCAGTTATCTCCACCCAATGCTGCTTAACCCTGTACGCTATGGCAGCCCACAGCAGTACATGCTCTATAAAGAATTCATGTCATTGCATTAGCACTGTTTATTTAAGTCTTTAAAAGTATTAGATACATCTGTATTCGAACCCAGTAACTCCTGGGTTCAAAAAGAAATGTGTCAGTACATCTACACCTGCTGCCAAAGAGTCATTTAACTAACAAGAGTGTTTCATAGGCTCAGTACTAACTCTCATGCTTTCCCAGTTTGTCTCATGTTTGCACACTGCTTAACTACAGGTAAAGATGCAAAGTATTGAAAATGTGTATCTTGCATGCACACTCTGCCAACCATCGCCAAACCCACTGCTCTGTGGAAAAGTAAATATCATTATCTATTACTGCTGTTTACTGTCCATTTCCTGTCTGTGACATGAAATTACATGTGGAAACATAACAAACTGAAGGCTCTGTCTAACAATATTTAATTTATTTGCAATACAGCCATGTGTTGCCTCCCACCCAAGCACTGCTAGCCTGTTGTCTCAGTACTTTTTCCACATATATATCACCTATACTACAGACATTAATATCAAATGTTGTGTGATTTGCAATGCACATCAATCTGGTAACATGCAGAACTAGAATTATTGACCCTTAAAGCTAAAATGCCTTTTCTACAAGGCTAGGGAAGGGATCAGCATGGACCTTATCCACAGGGACATAGGTGACCTTCAACACACTTGACCCAACCAATTTTGGTTTTGTCAAGGGTACATCTTGCTTATTAAACATTGTGGACGTCTTAATAATGACCCTAAAGACCTGGGTGAGGGACAACAGGACAAACCGCTGTGTTGATTTAGCCAAGGCTTTTGACACTATTCCCCACTTGGGTATCCTAGAGAACTCTCACATCTGGAGATTAGAGAACTCTCACATCTGGAGATTAATCCATACATTACTAGATGGATAGCCAACTGGCTCAGCAACAGAATGCACACTGTCAAAGTTGGGGACTGCACCTCTACCACTAGATTACTTATCAGTGTGATACCACAAGAATCTGTGCTAGGCCCTCAACTGTTTGGAAACTATTTCTTTAAAGTTCAGGCAAAGGTAGATTGCATGTGGCATACCAAGTTTGCAGATGACTGTCAACTGGGTGCAGTCTAATATAGAGTCCCCCAGCTATGTTAACATACTACAGACGGGGCTGACACTGACAAAAGATTGGTGCCAGTTTCACAGACTGAACCTTAAAGCAAAAAAATGCCTCTTTGCCCCCTTTGGCAGTGAAGTACCCCTGCTAATTATGAGGGTCCCTATTAATTATTCAAACGTTTTAAAGTTTGAATGTCATATGGCTGACACCATATGATCGAACTTTAAAAAGTTTGAAGGTGAAAAGAAACGGCTCCGTACGATGCAGATGCAGATGTTTCAAACTTCGCTCATACGTTGTCGAACACATGAGGTTCGAAGTTTTGAAACTTTGAATATATAATATAGACTCTAATTATGATATGCATAGCACCCCTGAAAGCTCAAACACAGTGTTTCAAGACTTGGGAACATGCTGATAGCAATCTACACTTCAATCATTATGTGTCCATAGTGGTGAGGCACACATTTTTCATTGAGCACCTCATAAATAAGGCCATTACATCCAAGACCAGAGAAGTCATAGATCTGCTGTACTCTACCTTTTTCAGACCCCTAATTTAGTGAAATGCTCCCTTCTCTCTGTACCTCACCAGACAGCTGCAGCAAATGGAGAAAACACAGAGGTTTGTGATTGAGAGAATCCAAGGTTTCACAATGTAACAAGCATGGAAAGACTTGTCACTGTACTCCGTATCATGCAGGCTGCTGAGATATGACCAATGCCAGGCCTACAGAGCACTCTCAGACCATGCCCTGCAGGAGATGCTGGGCATCTGCAAATCAAATGAGACAAGAGTAACTTGCTCCAGGGATCTCAGCCTATCCTGTAACATAAACAGAACATGATGGGGAGACAGACATATCTCCCAGCGATTGTCACTTCTTTGCAGTAGGCTCCCACTGCATGTGAAGCAGTGCTCCTCGGTGACCCTGTTCAAGTTCAACTTTGATAACTGGATGGGTGATAGTAAATTCACCCCTGGTGTGGCACCTGTGTCCCTCATGGACAGGGCTGGTTGGTGCTGATTACAAAACCTCTCTGCTAACAACAACCATCTAACTATGCTTAATAAGGGTACTTGTGTTTTTACACGGCTAGGCTTGTAAACACGGTAGGGCCATCAAATTAGTAATCTCCTTTGAACCTGTGACCCTATGCAGGCCTCCCAACATCTTCTCTCCAGCATGACTTGCTGATGTCATCCACTATAAATTGACCTGCAGTCTTGTAAAAGTCAGAATTGTGCTGTAGTACTTGCATAAACTAATGAGTTCTGTAGTCTGTGTACATATATGAGTAGGGGTTCTGTTCTCCCTGCAGTTTGCTGGGGGGGGGGGGGTGTGCTTGAAGAGCAGAAGTGTGTACCCTACAGTTACCACTCCAATCCCATGGATTGACAGTTGCACATACCTTCACTTCCATTTCATGCAGAACTTCATGCAGAACTCCCAACATCTTCTGTCCAACATGCCCTGCTGATGTCATCCACTATAAGTTGATCTGCAGTGTTGTAAATGTCAGACTTGTACCATGGCCATATCTCTCAACCTCATACAGCAAGAAACCTGGACAAAGCCATAAATAAAAGGGGGACAAAAGCCCCAAAATAGGGATGATTTTTAAATATAAATAGTATATAGTAAATAGTGTGGGAAGAAATAGCCAGGGAATTGTTATGGCTAGGCTTGTATAGGCCCAAGGGCCGATAGCCTAGTACCAACCTATGAACCTATAATATTGCTCTTACAAACTTAGAAAGTTGATAGAATAACAGGTTTTGCATTAGCATGAATTTTCAAAGGGTATGACGTCTGAATCTCAAATGTCTGTGTTTTTTTCTAACTTTTATCCTTAATGACTTGCCACTAATTTGCCAGAAAAACACACTTTTATGAAAAAACTGAGCAAAAATATGAGGCAAATATCTGGATGTTCTGTGAAAATCTGTACAGTTTGAGAGGTGTGACGTGGTGCTTGTGTAAAGCACTGTGTTCTGTAGTCTTTGTACTTAGATAGGTAGAGATTCTGTTCTCACTGCAGTAAAGTGTGTGACTGTGTGTGTGTGTGTGTGTGTGTGTGTGTGTGTGTGTGTGTGTGTGTGTGTGTCTAGCCCAAAGAGCATAAGTATGTATCTTACAGTTACTGTTCCAGTCCCATGGCTTGACAGTATTTTGATAGTTGCACATACCTTCACATCCATTTCATGCAGTCCTCCCAACATCTTTTCTACAACATGCCCTGCTGATGTCATCCAGTATAAGGTGACCCGCAGTCTTATAAAAGAGAGACTTGTGCCATAGCACTTGAGTAAAGTACTGAGTTCTGTAGTCTGTGTACTTCGATAAGTAGGGGCTCTGTTCTTACTGCAGTCAACTGGGTGTTTGTGTGTGTTTGCGCTCTTGCTTGACATTAAAGAGAGACTTTTACACCAGCATGTGGGGCAGTATTATTCCCATATTTTGCTCAACAGACACTGATGATGTCATCAGCTTTAAAGTGTTGTCTGAGATACTTGGCGCTTTCCTTAAATACAGAGGTCTGTAGTTTGTGTACTTAAGTAGGGATTCCATTCTCACTGCAGTCAATTGGGTGTGTATATGTATGTTTGTGCTCTTGCTTGGCATTACAAAGAGCCATTTACACCAAGATATGGGGATGCTGTTATTACCATATTCACCTCACCAGACACTGCTGATGTCATTAGCTATAAAGTGTTGTCTGAGACACTCCAAGTCAGCCATGAGCTGTGGTGCTTGCCTTAAATACAGAGGTACTGTATGTAGTCTGTGTACTTAGATAGGTAGGGGTTTTATTCTCACTCCAATCATGTGTGTGTGTGTGTGTGTGTGTGTGTGTGTGTGTGTGTGTGTGTGTGCTTTTGTTTGACATTACTAAGAGCCTTTTGCACCTGCATGTGGGACACCGTTATTAGCTTATTCAGACACTGGTGATGTCATCAGCTATAAAGTGTTGTCTGAGACACTCCAGGTCAGACTTGAACTGTGGCGCTTTTCTTAAATACAGAGGTCTGTGGTCTGTGTACTTAGGTAGGTGTTCTAGTCTCACTGCAGTCATATGTGTGTGCACTCTTGCTTTAAAATTACAGAAAGCCTTTTACACCAGCTGTGACCACCATATTCTCCTCAACAGACACTGCTGATGTCATCAGCACTATCTGATATGGGGATATGCACTATTCCCACCAGGGCAGGTTCAGAGTTCTGGAGGCCAAGCAGAAGTCACTTCATCTTATACTATACAGATTACAGTGTCATGGCTTTTGGTCTGTCCATATGCATCATGGCATGGTTTGTAGGCCCTGTGTTTTCTTTGTGAAAAACCCCTGTGGTCTCTCCAGCTGCTGCATGTGTCTCGTGAGGTACTTGCAAAGGAGAGCATTATACTGTATTAGTGTCCTGATGAGGTTCAAGTATAGGGCTGCCATACAATGCTAAGATTTGATTGTGATGGCGTGACTTATGGTGTGCACAACATAGGCTTTCAGTGCCAGGGGAGGGTTTCAGCATCACAAGACTGTTGTCAGTGCTGTAATTAGCATATAATTCTACTTTAAAGACGGATAAAATAGACACATTTCTGTATTTAGTTATAGGCCGTGTTGTTTTGTCACCAATCAGTTGTCTGTGATAGCCCCTCCTGTAGTATGTTATCAGCATAGATGAACTCAGTGATTGCACACAGTATGCAAGAATCAGCACTGTGGCCAGAGGCCATATACTTTAGCCTGAACTGTTGAGAAATAGATTCCAAACAGTAAAGGGCCAGGCACAGATCCCTGGGATACACCAGTGATGCCAGATCTACTGGTACAGGTTGATTCACCAACTTTCACAGTATGCATTCTGTCAGTTAGCCAGTTTGTTACCTTTCTAATGACATGAGGTTTTATTCCCAGCTGTGAGACTTTCACAGTGATCCCTGTGTGGGGGATTGTGTTCAAACCCTATGCCAGTTGAGGATAGCTAGTATGCACTGTCTTACCTACATCGAAGCCTATCACACAGAATCAATGGGGTGTGACAACATCACAAATCACCTATTACATGACTCATCACATACACCTCCCTGACATGGATTAATACACACTTCAACACATCCTTCACGCAGACTGTGTTGCTGTAGCAGGAGTTTTTTCAGTATGCATCTGTGTGGTTTTTTTTTGTTTTTTTTTTGGGGGGGGGGGCAACACCAGATGAATGTATGTATAGACACATCCCGACTGTCCTCATCTGTGAGGTAGACCAGCATGTCGTCATGGACCTTTTCTAAATGGACACTAGTGATATCCTGGCTGTGTGCAGCAGACCTATGTGATATGTTAATGCTACATTATGTCAGTTACATCTGTTAAATGTCCTCAAATAGATCATCAAGAGCATGCATGTCAACAACACTGTCATCCTTTTGAACTTGACAAGGCCAAGGCATTTGACACAAATCCAGACTGAGGTATTCACTCAGCACTGTCAGATGTGGCCATATACACCTGTATCATCAAGTGTATCTAAATATGTTGACATGTGTGGAGTGACCTATGTCTTAGGCCAAGTTATCAGGTCTGTACATCAGGGCTTTCTGCCAGACCCTTTCCTGTCCATTATTTAAGTAGTGGATATCACAGATGACATACACATCCTGTGTCCAAACAGCTGCCTGAAGTACTACAGATTGTGGGCAGTCATTGACTCCAACTGTGATATTAGTATAATACAAACAGTATCAACACACTCCAAAGATTGCTGCTACAGCCAGGACAACACCTGCAGTGACAAGAAAACATGGAGAGAGTTGTTACTTCAAGAAAACAAACACACAACCCAGTATAATCCTGGGATAGATGGTAAGTGGAACATCCACCAGAATGTGGTCCCAGTGCTGAATACTCTCTAGTGTGTAACACAAGTACTGAGTATATGAAGGTCATCCATATCAGAGGCCATGATACCATCATAGTTCCCAGCCTTCATCACACCAATAACCGAGTACGATGCACCCTTCTTCATGTACCTCCTCACACATCTTCCACTAATGTGTAACTGAAGTGTATCACCTTTGTCACAGTAAGCTGTCACACAGCTTATTGGCCATACCTAGTTATTCTTTTTGTGGCATAAACATTACTTTCTGATAGTGCGAAACCCCCGTCATTTTGTTACACCTGATGCATGTGTGCTACCTGTTCTGATGATACACACAGTACATACATAGGTGTTTGACAACATTAATGGCATGGATAACATTCGTGGCAGTGTGGATTGTGCCATATATATTTATGCCATGCACACCAGTCGACTAGCCTGTATTGATCATAATGTCACATACAGGTATAGCAGTGTCCCTCCTAACACCTCCAGCAGATGTTACAGTGCCAGGACAGGGTACATGATTATCTTAATAGAGTGTGGACATATATTTGTACAAGTGTGTTTGTGCAGAGTCATCTCTGATTACTCTAAATCACATGTTATGATAGAGGCATGGGATTACAGGTGGTATTATTCTGATATTATCCATGATTGTGGTTGCTTCTTTTAATGTTGTCCATGAGCCTTAAGCTGTATCCTACTTGCTGGAGAGCTCTGCTGAGATTACACTCATATTCAGGCAAATGTTGTATGTCAGATCCCTGATAGATGTCCTCTGCATTATTCATATAAGGATGATTATCTCACACAGATGTCCTCCCCATTGTTATGTCACCTTATGTGGCAGTCACATAATACAGATTTTCACTGTGCAGTCCCTACTCTACCATATTGATATGGGACACGTCGCTGCCACAACCGTCTTCCATCGACATGCCCTCATCTGCCGTACATTAGGTTGTTTTACCTGTCCTGTTTCTCTGTGTTCATTTCTACAATTCATCTGTGTGTCCCTATTCAATACACACACTTCCTCTGAGTGTTTGTTTTGCATGGCAATCCATGTACCCTTACAGATCCATTTACACAACTTCAGTACAGAATGCCAGGAATGGGATTTCGCAATACTCTGCACTGCAGATACACTGTCTTACACTGTCTTGTACTGTGTTTGGACCATGTACTTAACATTCATACCTGTCAACTGTCAAGATTTTCACAGAATGTCCAGATGTGTTCCTTATCAAATTTGTGATTTTCTGCCATATCACTGGGATGATGTCTGGGCTGATATGACTCAATAATTACATACATTTGAGTTTCATACTTCAAATACTTCAGAACATTTATCTTAACACAAAACCCCTGGTTATTCTAGCACATTTTTATAGGGCATATATGTCAAATATGTTCCTATTTCTGGGTCATTGTCCCCCATTATGTTGGCCTTTATTCAGGCGTCTTGCATTAAGAGATTGAGAGCTATCTGTGAAGCCCTGGTGATCATTGTGGCATTCCATGCAAAACTGCAGACCTTCATTGCTTTGATTTAAACAGGGGTGCTATCCGTGCCCCCTTACATGGTTTCCTAGTCGGCAACACTGTTGCCAACCATGAAACCTTGCTTATTTACGTTTAAACTCGGTGTGTGGCATGAATATACAGTGAGTGTTGCTGCTCACCTCGCATTACCGTGCACACATGTAAACTCTACACAGAGTTTATTGAATCTCACTGTGTGTTTATATTCTGTTTCATTTTTGTACCCAAGTGTCTTGTAACCTTTTCATTGTACTAGTCTCTTCTGTGCAGAATTAGCGAGTGAATAAATGAATAAGTAAGTAAATAAATAAGTAAACAAATAAAAGGATAAATAAGCAATGAAATGTGCTGTGCTGTTTGTAGCTGTGTCCACCATTTCTATTTTGCTGTTATGTTATAATTTACTGCTGCAGTATTCATGTTGTTCAGATATCAGATGTGCCTTTTACCTGCACTGTATACACATGATTTACAGGAAAAAGCCTGGGTCATGTCCTGCACATGCCTTGTGCCACCTATGTTACATGTACTACACAGAACACCTGTTTAAAGATAGTACACATACTTACATGAGTTACCTCCACTGCATAAAATGGGTAACCTACTGGTGGACAAAGGCTGAACGCTCAAGCTTCAGTTGTGTGAGGTCCAGCCCATTGACATGTGGAGTTCCTCCATGCGAAATCACTGTTGGTGAATTGTGCTGGCACTGATTCCCTTTTTGGGGGAATTTCCCCCTTATTCCACATTCCAGTTGTTGCAACCATGGAATTTGTATATATACGTTCGGAGGTGTGCAGGGAGTTTGCATCCCTGCAAAAACACTTTATAAAGTATTTTATGGCAGTTTTTTCCAGCAAATGTAGTTTGATAATTCCAGTCCTTAGTGGATTCACGCTTGTCCACTCATAGTAGAAGCGCATGTAAGATGTATGTAGCATAGTTAATAAAGCATTCTTATATGCATGCACTTCAACGTAATTGTGAGTTGCTATAAAAGTATCAGATGTCTTAATTTAGGTACACTGCATCTTGTTTCTTAGGTTTGGATATCATATGTATGTTTTAATGCCCAGTAACATTTTAACACACAGCACATCACAGAAAAGTTGGCTTGTCAAAACTGCTATGGCCAGCAAAAAAAAAAAAACATCATTCCCAATAAGAAATCTGTGTTAATATCTCTGTGATCATGCTTCAGAATAACTTGATGTACCAACCTCCCAGTGGTTTTCTTACAAAGATAGTTGAAATTAAATGATACGGTGAAGTCTCATTGATAGATATAAAGTGTTATTTTATCTACCTTTCTTTTGTAAGTTTTCTTATTCTCTCTTTCTCTGTAGTTGCTTATATGTGTGTTTGACAGTAAAGCTTCCTTTATTTAGTCCAGATTCTCACCACAAACACACAGTAAAGCTTGTCATTTCCTATGTTGTTCTCTTTTATATTTTCAGCAGTAAGGTTTTAATGTAGTTAAATAATAATTCCCAGTGCCAACAAACAACACATTCATTCATCATTTATGTATTCTCTGATACCAGTTTACTCAGTTTGGAGTTATGAAAAGCTATCTGTCCCAGCACTTAGTAAGCAGAAGACAGAGAAACTAATCCTGGACAGGATGGTGGCATGTCACAGTAGGTGCATACACACACACACACACACACACACACACACACACACACACACACACACACACACACACACACGGGCAATTTAATAGGAAACCAACCTTTATTCAGTGCTGCCTTAGTACTAATAAATCAAAGTTTATTTCATTCTAAATTACTTTATTTTTCTGCATGTAGCTCATTGTTCCAGTATGGCCATCCAAGGCAGTAAAGCCACACTCAGTTGTGAATTCCTTCCCATGTCTCCAACAGTAGTGATAAAGGTATCTCCCTTTTGTGCTAAACAATAATGCGTTATTTTAAGATAATGAACAAACAAATTCTTCTCCAAGTAGTCCACAGCAGATGTAAAACATAAGTTTTAATGACAGAATAAAATACACGTAAGCACTTTCGCACTTGTTCTGATTTTTTGATTGTGACTGTTTCTGCACTTTTAAGATTGTAGCTTTGCATTTTAGATCTGATGAAGCTTACTGTGAAAGCGCTTATCTGTATTTTATTCTGTCATTAAAACTTTTGTTTTACATCTGCTGTGGACTACTTGGAGAAGAATATGTTTGTTCATTTTCACTTGTTGCACACCAGTGGTTTACTTTCTTCAGGCATCACCCTCCTGTTTTGCTGTTCTTTTAAGATAGTATGCTTTTCACCCTAAAGTGCTGCCTACTGAAATAAAGACATGAAGTTTAAAGTTCCATCAGGTATATCTTTTCTGTCCCTACAACACTCAGTTGTACTTGAACCAGCGAAAGGAAAGAAACAGATAGCCAACCAGCACACTAACAAATGGCTACTGCCAACAGAAACCACACCACTCAAAATCTGTTAATCATATAATGACATATACGTTGCAGCAGTAACAATCTTCTCTGTTTAAATTTTACCTCCCATTATTCCCACTGTGAAATAGAAGTTTCACATTTACTGCCTGACCTTCCATAAGCATAATTCTGTTTCTTTCTGACCTTTGTAGACAACATTCAGATGTTCTTCGTGTTTCACTGCTGCAGTCTTAACCATTGGGTTATCCATGCTGTGGTAGCCCTCAGTCGGTCCGAATACCAGAGTCAAGGTTTTGTGCGTCGGTTGCTGTCCCTTACTGGGTGACGTCAGGTCATCCAAGCTGTAAAACGAGAGCAGGTGACGTCATTACTTCAGTCTTTCTTGCCATGGAGCCCATAGCAGAAGCAATTTGCAACAGTGCCGGTCGGCTGTTTCCAGATTTCGAACTTCGGCTGAAAACGTCTAAAGCTAAATCCTTGGGATCCTTCCTTTTTCTTGCACTAACCGATGTCTGAAAAAGTCAATAACTGTCTTGCTTTTGGAAAGCAAATACCACACTGAGACTTCCATTCTTGCTGTGTCACTTGCTTAGGCCCAGATCATGACGTACCCTGCTGTCAGTTCTGTGCCCTCTTTAACACTAGAACTATTCATCATAGAGCTCTGTAGCCACATATTTTCGTCTTCCATCTCCGATTTACCGATATGGCGTCCGTCAGTCAGCAAACCTCAGATCTTCCAAAAAAACATAAAGCTAAGGATAGAGACAGACCGCATAAGGCCAAGCCTTCCGATGACACCACCACTAAAAGGGTAGTCAGTTCTTCGGAATTCAGTGAGGTGCTTTCACAGCCCCTGATGCCCGACTCGATTACTTCGCAGGCCTCTACTGAGACCCATTCGGATTCCTGTATAATGCAGAAAACTGCATCGTCTAACGAGACTTCAGTTGTCTCTGCCTCAGTTGGATCCGGAGCCGCTATGCACGCACCGGCTTCCGAGGATACCGCTCGCACTTCGAAATTGACTTCAAGGCCTTCGCCCTCTCTTCCAACTAACACACCAACAGTACTGAGAGGTACTCTTCAGGCCAGGCTTAGAGCTACTCCAAAGAAAACAGCAAAAAGTCTGAATTCCTCTATTCCTCCCCTCCTCAAACTAGAATGCTTAAAATGGCGGAGGATCTCATCATTTTCAACTGAGATAATCAGGCCACACCAGCCAAAAGGAGAAGGGAGCCTTCTCCAGACATCCAATTGGATTTAGACTCTGAGGGATCTGATTCTTCTGTTTTTGAAGAGGAAAATCCTCTTACTGCCTGTGAACACTCAGATGCAGAAGAATCTATTCCTTCTGCATCACCTCCGGAGGACTTTTCCTTTGGGGAAACCCTCCACACCCTCAGGAAACACTACCAGTGGGAATCTACAGATTTCCCTCAATCCAAGAAAGACTGAGAGTTTCTGTACCTACCCTAGCACAGGCCTCTAGTCATCCCACCCATCTTGGAGGTGGTAGATGATGTTTACCAAGAATCCAGCCTTACCCCTGACATCCTTCCACCTGCCCCCAGAAAACCTGACAGATACCACAGGGTACCTGACTCTCATAAATTCCTCTACAGAAATCCTATAGCAGATCCAGAGGTGATTACTTAGGGACCTAAGGGAGTTGGGCTACCTCTGCAAAGAATCCTATTCCCTCAGCCAAAGAATCCAGGGCCCTGGACAGATGGGGTAAAAAATTATATACCTCTGCAACTTTAACTATAAGGGCTCTCAACTGTCAGTTCCATATGTTAAAATATCAACAGCACACTTTGGAACTTTTGAAACAGAAAATTTCTGCTTTTCCAGATTTTGCCAACAATAAAGAGAGCAGAATTACTGCACTCTTCATCTCAGGTGGCAAAGCACTCTTTGCGCTGTGGATTTGACGCCGTAGAAGCTTCTAGCAGGGCAGCAGTGACAGGAGCTGTTATCAGAAGACATGCATGGCTGAAGGAACAACCTCTCCCTGATCATGTCAAAGCTAAAATCTTGGATGCATCTTTTAACAAAGACCGCTTGTTTGGACAGAAAACTGAAGAGGTACTTAAAAACATGGAAGGTAAAGCAAAATTGATGCAGACTGTTAAAGATTTTCTTGAAGTACAACCTCCTAGGTTCAGCAGAAATTTTCCCTCTAAACACTGGTCCTTTTCTGCATCATACAGGCAGGCACAAGGCAAAACCCGTAGGGACAGACCCATCAGGACCGAAACTCAGAGCCAGCAAAAAACAAAACAGTGGCCCCTCAAACACTAGAGCAAGGAGTTGAAAAGCAATCCTGTAGGGAAGGCTATCTCTATGCAGAGAAAATTGGAACTCTATAACAAAAGATCAGTGGGATTTAAAAATCATTGCTCAGGGGTAAAAATTCCATTTCCAAGAACTATCACCTCCAAGAGGGTACACAGGCCTACCTCCAAACCAGTGGGCAGAAGCACTAAAACAAGTGCAAAACCTAATATCCCTAGGGGCAGTAGAACCTGCACCTCCAGAACAAGCTGCAAAAGGATTCTGTTCCAAACTATTCCTTGTTTCCAGGGAAGAGGGGACATGGTGTCCCATCTTGGACCTATCCTTTCTCAATACCTTCTTGGTAATCCCAAAATTCAAAATGCTTACCTTACAACAGCTTCTACAAAGCTTGGATGGTCACCTTAGACCTAAAGGATGCTTACCTGCACATCCCAGTAAGGGAATCATGCAGAAAATTCCTGCTCTTCAGAGCAGGATCACTACGCTTTCATTTCTCTGCTTTGCTCTTTGGCTTATCTACTGCTCCCATGGTATTCACCAAATGTCTAACGCCTGCCATTGCCTTTTGCAGGCAAAACATTGTACAGATTTACCCTTACCTGGATGACTGTCTCATCCAGGCAGACTGCAAGAAACTGCTCATGCAGCACCTCTCATTTGTAAAAACCCTACTCACCTCTCTAGGGTTCACTATCAATGAAAGGAAATCAAGACAGACATCTACCAGGAAAATCATATTTCTGGGAGCCTTACTGGACACAGAACAGCAAATGGCCTTTCTGTCCCCAGAAAAACAAAATTTCCTACCAAAAAAACTTCACTACTCTGGCCTCCCAAGCCCAATTTTTTGCCAGAAAATTCCTACACGCTCTAGAGTACATGGCCTCATGCATCCTCCTGGTACCTCTGGCCAGACTACACATGAGGAAAATTCAGTGGTACCTAAAGAACCTGTGGTGTCAACACTCACAACCTCTGGACACCTCCCTGCCTGTGATCCCTCGCATAAGATCCAAGTTCCTCTGGTGGGCTCAGGGCTGTGCTCTGAACAAGGGACTTTCATTCACCTTCTGTCCATGAGACCAGACTATAACTACAGCTGCTTCGGACATAGCCTGGGGCGCCCACCTAGAAGGCAGATGTGCCCAAGGTCTCTGGGACACACAAATACTATCCTTGCACATCAACCAAAAGGAAATGATAGCAGTACAAAACGCTCTGGCATCCTTCAAACCCTACCTCAAACCAGGGGTTCTTCTCATAAAAACAGACAACACCACAGTCATGTGGTACATCAACAAACAGGGAGGGACTCAATCTTACCCCCTGTGCAGACTAGCCATGAACATGTGGCTAGCAGCCTCATCCATGGGACTATATCTAATAGCCCAATATCTACCGGCCCTCAACAACAACCAGGCAG
This sequence comes from Protopterus annectens, assembly GCF_019279795.1. Taxonomy (NCBI): domain Eukaryota; kingdom Metazoa; phylum Chordata; order Ceratodontiformes; family Protopteridae; genus Protopterus; species Protopterus annectens. Next base: position 297,621,724 of record NC_056740.1, read on the forward strand.
ACCACCTAAGCAGAAACCTGCTGGACCCACACGAATGGCAAATCCACAGGGACATTTTTCTGCAAATTACTCACACATGGGGACCCCCCAGGTGGACCTCTTTACCTCTTATTTAAATCACCAAATGCAGAAATTCTGCACTAGGGAGATCCATCACCTGGCCTGGAAGGTCGATGCCCTGACCTTCCCTTGGAATAATCTCTTTGTGTATGCATTCCCACCTCTACCTTTCATTCCAAAAGTACTAATCAAGATAAGGGAGGAAAAACCAAGAGCAATACTTACTGCCCCAGACTGGCCCAGACAGTATTGGTACCCATTGCTGCGCAGCCTATCTCACCAGCCCCCCTGGAAGCTACCTCTGTCACCTGCTATCTGGGGGGGGGGGGGCAAAGCTGCACCCAGACCTTCAGACACTCAGGCTCTCAGCATGGCTTATTCTACCAAAACCATCAAGTAATCTATGCTAACCAAGCAAGCCCTTGACATCATCACAGAAGCCAGAAGGCCCAGCACCAGAAAATCTTACGCTGGAAAATGGAAAAGATTTTGCTCCTGGAGCCAGTCCAAGGGGGCAGACATACATCTGCCCTCCATTCCTCCTATTCTAGATTATCTTGCTGAGATTCTTAATAAGGGTCTCGCCTTCTCCTCCATAAAGATCCATGCCTCTGCCATCTCGGCACACTTTGATACAGAACAGCCATTGTTCTCCCACCCTCTTATTAAACAATTCCTTAGAGGAGCCTATAATATTAGGCCTCCCAGAAGACAGCCCACCCCAACCTGGGACTTGCCTCCCTTCAAGCCTGCAGCATCCTCAGAACTAAAGTACCTCTCTTGGAAGACTGCCTTCCTCCTGGCTATTACTTCATCCAGGAGAGTGTCAGAGGTTCAAGCCTTAATGGCCATTGAGCCATTTATCATCTTCCATGCAGACAGGCTCTCCATGAGAACCAGTCCCTCCTTCATGCCAAAGGTGGTTTTGGATGTTACCTTCAACCAGGCCATCCACCTGCCCACCTTCTTCCCTAACCTTCAGAACAAGGGGGAAAGGATACTGGAATCTTTGGATGTGCACAGACAGCTCAGATTTTATCTGGATCATACAAAGACATTCAGGAAAACTGACCAGCTCTAGGTCAGCTTTAAAACAGGGGCACAGGGGAAGCCAATATACAAACAGACTATTTCCAAATGGATAGCACACTGCATCCAATTTTGCTACTCCTTGCATGGAAAACCACTCCATAGGACCATCAGTACCCATTCCACTAGGGCAACCTCTAATTCCACAGCATTCCTTAGAGGGGTACCCACCAAGGACATCCTGGAAGCTGCCACATGGACTTCAGTCCACACCTTCACCAAACATTACCATCTGAAACTATTCTAAAAAGCTAGGGCTGGGTTTGCCTTTGCAATTCTGCAGGGCATGCTCACCCAATCTCAAGTTTCTATTAACCTTCCACCCTTCTCCTCAGCTTTGGGAATCTTCCTTATGGTTAGGACTGCAGCAGTGAAATATGAAGAACATAGTACAGTTGTGTACACTCACCATAAATGTAGATGTTCGAGTGTTCACTGCTGCAGTCATGCTTTCCCTCCCTCCTTCCCCCTGATATCTGCTTTCCTTAGAGAGACACATATTTCTGTGGGGGTCTCTGACCCCAGGACTACTAATAATTATCAAAATTGGACTTCTTTGGTTGGTTAAGGCAACAAAAACTGAGGTAATGGCATCGCCTGCTCTCATTTTATAGCTTGGATGATCTGACATCACCCAGCAAGCGCCAGCAGCCGACGCACAAAACCTTGAATCTGGTATTCAAACCGACTGAGGGCTACCACAGCATGGATAACCCAATGGTTGGGACTGCAGCAGTTAATGCACTCGCACATCTACATTTATGGTGAGTGTACACAACTGTACTTTTTATGTATATTATTTTTCCTTCAGCTGATATTTTGCCAGCCAACAATTCCCATTCAGTCTGCATGCTTTGTAAGAAACGTTATGTAGAATAAATCTTTTAGAAATAAATTAAATAATTTGTGAATATGATTTAGGATACTGTATCTGCTTTTATGTTGGTTCTCCTTGTGCTTCATTACTGGGTCTTTATTGTCTGGGTCATTCCTGTTAATAGGCTCTGCCCAGCTAAACCAACTATGTGAAAGTAGTGAATGAATGCATATAAGTATACTATTCACAGTATAGTTTTGGAATGCAATTAACATTCAGAAGCAAGATTCAGTTAATTTTGGTTTCAGCACATGTGAATAGTAGCACTACAAATGATTAAAAAAAACACTCTTTTTTTTTTTTTTTTTTTTTTTTTTAAGATTTTCGAATGTCAGAACTTAGACCTTCATCCTTTGATAAGAAGATACTACTGTGGTCCGGACGATTTAAAAAGGAAGAAGATATACCAGAAATGATATCGTAAGTCTCATAACAATTTTCCTTACATTATTTTCAAATTATGCTTCCAAAAGACCGCATTTTAAAAGAGAAAGTAGACTTTTGCTTTGTTTCCGTACACATAGGAGCATATTAAAAGTGAACACAGAGATCATAAAATGCCTAGCCATGTGAACCTTTAAGCAGTCATGCTTAAATGTTCTTGCCACCCTTTACAAGCACTTACTTGTGCCCACCTCCCGAATCTGAACTGTACATGATAACAATTAATCAAGACTAGCTTAAAAGGTGATAAAAGCAGTACTGCTTGACTTGTAGTGGTAACTTAATCCATAGGGAGGAAATATGTTGAGTTGGGAACCTATCCCACTAGCAAATCTTGTTTGTCAGTTTAAATTTAGGTCTCATGTTTTTAGAGTCAGTGGTTTTCTGAAGGAGTATAACATTTACAATTCTTTGTTTTATTAATTTTCTTTTACTGATACGACTTTTTTGATATCAAAAAATTACTTTCTTTGGTGAAACTAAAAAACTAACACATGGTTCATAAAAAAAGTCCCAAAGAAAGCCTCTGCAAGTAAGGCGTCTGCAGGGTCCTAAAACGCTATTGTAAACCAAATATATGACCAGCAACGGTTTGCTGGTCATAGAAAAAAAAAAAAACAATTGGCAAGTGCTTTTGTCTCGTGAAATGTCACACAGAGAGACTTCGTCAGCCTCTTTGTGTAAAGTTATATGAGAAGAATGAACTTACTAACACATGGTTCATAGAAAAAAAACAATCGGCAAGTGCTTTTGTCTTGTGAAACGTCACACAGAGAGACTTCGTCAGCCTCTTTGTGTAAAGTTTTATGAGAAGAATGAACTTGCTGGTAATTTAAGGTTTTTTTTGTTTTCTAAGACCTATGTTTCGGTTCGTCTAAGCAGCTAAAGTTGTTTTTGGTTTTCAGAACTGGATTTACTTTCTTAAGAGAGTGTGTGCCATCTTTTCTTGGAGTTTTTTGATATCAGATTTTTTTTCCCCTCAGTTTAGGTGTTGGGTTTTTAAGAATCATTTTTAACAGATAGTTGATACATTTTGCAGGGTATATATTTTTTCCTTTGTGGTTTAGGTTTCTGTTTTGATTTGATGGCAGTGCTTTGAATGAAGTTTGGTTTGTGCTTTGTCTTTCTGTGTTTGGTTGTGCACAACTAAAGGTTATTAACATGAGCTAATTTCTTATCCCTACTGACCTGTGACAATGGAATTAGGGTATATAAGGAAGAGGATTCACTTAGCATATATATAAGCAAAGGGGACGTGTGAGCTTGCTGTTTGCAAAAATAGTTATTTTAATTTTTACTGATGGTTTGTAAGATCATAAATATATACTAGGTAGTCAGTTTTGCAGTTTACCCACCACAGTTAAACTGCTTCCCTTGTCTTTAAGGGACTGAGAGGCTAGGCACAGTGTGATTTTATGGTTACCTATCCAATTGTCTAAATTAGATTTAAAAAGATCTATTTTGCTTGATAGGGCATGGCAGCTTATTCCAACGGTAGAGAAAGCATCAACATTTTCTCCGAGTGTGTAGGACTCACATGAAAGGGGAAACAATTTACATAGTGTCCCTCTTCCTCATATCACTTACTTGCATTAAGACTGTAGTTGCATTCAGATGATTGTATAGTAGTATATTTTTGCAGGTATTGTGCTACCTGGATTTAGAACCTTCTGAATAAAACATTAAAGAAAGCATGCTGTTTTGTGAGACGGGGAAGACCTGTAGTATTGCCATCATTTGCTAAGGTGGCATTTTTAATACATTTTCCTTGATGCAGTCTTTTATTTTAGTTTATTTACACTTCGTTAGCTGTGTTAGTCCCACAAAGCCAATGGCCTGTTTTCAAGAGAGACTCAAAGTGGTATTCTTACTGACTAGGAGGAATTTGGCTGTGGCACTGGTGAACTTCTGCTCTTTTCATTTGGAGGCTTTGTGTCAGATTCTCACAGCGGAAGACAGAGGAGGATGCTGTGTTGTCGAGTGGCGTGGAAGGGAATATCCTTTCAGAAAATTGGTGTGAGTCATAACCTGCAGGAAAAATTTTGTCAGATGTAAGTTGTGAAGTAACCCTTCTGTCACCGGGATGACTTGATGCTACATTGCAGAAAATGATTTTGGAGGTCGCACTACAGTTGGGAAAAGGGAATTTTCCCTTACTGCACTGCAGTCTGACTGGAACAACAAGCATACTTACGTGAAAGTGCTGCTTCGGTGAACAGCACTTTCACGCATCTGTACGGATCCTATATGTGTATATATATATATATATATATATATATATATATATATATATATATATATATAGATAGATATATATAGATATATATATAAAATCACAGATGCCAGCTTACAGAGCTTCAGGGCACCTTCCATGCACTCAGACTATTAGACAGCTCAAGCTGAGCTGTCTAAAAAGACATGTTTCGGTGCCATGCCCTTCAGAGCTTTCCTGCCACCAAAGAAAGCGCTCCTCTGCGGGCTTTCAAGGATGAGTGGTCGGCTTATGCTGTTCCATTGCTGAGCAGATAAGTTCCCTTTGGTGAAAAACCTTCCACATTTAATATTTATTGTTTAAAATTACTTTCTTGTTTAAGAAAGTTGCTTTTGCCAAGGACTTTGTGTTTTAACTGATTGTCATAAGATTTAACTGTCCTTTAAAACAGGAGCATACTTTTTTCCTGTTAGTTTAAAAGTTGTTAAACATTCTAAATTTTTTTTTTGTGTTACTTTTTTTTGGGAGCTGGCAAAGTGTATTAAAGTGTATTTAACTGTGTTTTGTATGAGAAAAAGTGATTTTTGAGACTTTAAAATTGAACCAGCGTGTGCTGCTTTGTTTCTACAGAAAAGAGGCACCATTTTGTGGCTTGACCATGGAACAGACTGCAGGTCCTATGATCAGTCATCCTTCCAGCCATTAAAAGAAAACATTAAGCAAACAGCCTTTGCTACTACAGTAGGTTAGCAGTTTGCTTCATCTGCAGGTGGTTGACTGCTGTAGCCAAAACCTGGTTCCTCAGACTACTCATCTTTTCCTTAGACACTTCTGATGTAGCATCTTTAGCCACTGTGGGACACTGCTGTCTGTTTTGGAAGAAGGTTAGGGAAGCTTCAACTCTTTAGTCAGAATGTTGTACCCATCCCTGGGGGAGCTACAACTGCAATTAATAAACTCATTTGCCAGAAAGAAAAACAAAGGCCTTCTGGACCGGAGTGGTTTATTAGGTCTGGCTGAGGGTTTCTTCAGGTTGTTGACCCTTCTTCTATGGTGGGTTCTGGTAAAAGAAAATGGAATTTTTCTTTTCTTGAAGAGATTCATGATTCTGAATCTGGACATGAATATGAAGGGACAGATGCAGATTTTTTTTCCTTCAGATTTCTGATTCCGACTCATAGGAGAGTGTGGTATCTAAATCTCCCTGTGAGGGATTCTCTTTCTATGAGACTGTTTCCAGAATGTGCTAGTGTTTTCAGTGGGAGAATGCTGAGGTTTCTCAGCCCCTCAGAAAATACTATGATTTGTTGCAAATGGAATTTCCAGAACCTTCACCCATTCCCCCTGTTAGCATTTAAGGATGTGTTTGTCATTGCCTGTAACTTCCCTGATAGTCAACCCTTATCTCTTAATAAAACATATAGGCTGTATAACGTTACTCAGTCTGTTACATTTTTAAACAGTAATCCCAGACCTGACCCAGCAGCTGTAGCCTTAGTTAATCCAGCTGCTGTTAAACATTTGGTTAATTCCAATCATTCCCTTTCATACAAGGATGGTAAAATGATTGGTAAGTATGGGGAAAAGTGTATGGTTTGACAACTTTGATTTTCAGAGTTCTGAATTATCAGGCTGATTTAAAAGGTTGTGCTGTCTAGTTTTGAAAGCATGAGGAATATTTTATCCACAGTTCCTTCTTGTGATGAAAAAATCTGCTTTGAGTGGTTTAATTTCTTCCCTTTCATAGATCTCTACTCATTGCTTAAAGTGTCTGTGTGAGTCTTTAGGCAGTTCTTTCAGGGCTGTGGCCACTGGTGCTGTGTTGAGGAGGTTTGCCTTGCTGTGTTCTCAAATCTTCCCAGGAGATTAAAAAATGATATTTTAAATTATCCTTTGTATAGAGAGTTAGTTATTTGACCATTTGCTGCAAAGGTTATCAAAAAATGTAGTGAGAGGGGTATGCTGATTCAAGGAATCTGTCTCAGGGTTTTCAGCCAGCCCTCCTTTTTCATATTTTCCAACCCTTCATCTAGTTTTGGCAGGAAGCAAAATAAGCAGTTTCAGCTAAATGGTATGCAGACATTAACAATGGCAAGAAGATTCCAAAAAGAAAGCAGGAACCCCCCACCCAAAAGAAAGGACAGCCAAACAAGTCAGAATGAGTGTTATAAGGGAACATGTCCCACCTCCCACCTGGAAGTCCCTTGTCTCTTCCAGGCAGTCTGAATCTCCATTTCTGTCTTTGGCAACAGATAGTGTCAGATAAATGGGTTCTTAAGATTTTTCATCAAGGTTACATATAACAGTGGGAAGAAATTCCAACTTCCCAGGGACATATTCCTCAGCCACCAGATCAAACTTCTTTGTTTCCCCCCGTCCTACAACACGTGTTGTCTCAGGGAGCAACAGGGATAGATTCAATAAAGCCTACACTAAGTGTACACGATATGTATTCAATAAAATTCTTGTCACAGTTTTTGTGCTTTCTAGTCACTCAGAAAGATTACACTAAGTGTACATGTAGTCTACACTTTGTGGTAAGCTTTATGAATCCCCTGTCAATATTTAAAGCTGCAAGAATATCAGTAGGCAAACTAAAATTAGGATGAAGAAGGTGTGCATTATCTGTGTTGTCTGATCACTCAAAACACTGCACACTTAGTGTAGGCGCTATTGAATCTGGCCCTATATAGTACAGATGTGAATTTAACCGTACGAGTAGATGTTAGAATGATCACTGCTGCAGTAGCTGCAGCCTTCCTCTGTCTCCTTTATTTTTTAGCATGTTTTTATTCCAGGGAGTGGACATTCATGTATTTTTATTCCTAGTTATATCCTCTCAGGGCTCAGCCGCTCTGTCATTTGGCATGAAAGCTGTGAAGGGTTGGTGCCCAAACCTGTCTTTTTAGATGTCTCCCATATTATTGCTTATTGGTTTTAATTTTGGTCTCCCATCTTATTGCATATTGGTTTTAATTTTGGTCTCCCATCTTATTGCTTTTTGGTTTTAGTTTTGGCCTCCCATCTTTTTAGACAGCTCAGCTTGAACTTTTTAGTGGCTTGGGTGCATGACAGGGTATACCCATATAGCTTAGGCTACTGCAAGAGGGCTCATTTGAACATTTCGGGTTATGGTAAGTTTACTTATGCAACTGTAATGTTCTGTTGCTAAGCCAGTTTTGAGCAGCAAGCAGATGCTGAGAGGAGAACATATGCAGAGATGCATCTGTTACTAAATAAATGGACCAGTTGGTTTACAATAAAATAGGAGAGAAATGTTGACCTGCGTTATGGACTTTTTCTAACTGCCAGCAGGACATTGACAGGTACTTTTTTGGGACATGATTATTTATCCTGTGTTTTTTTTCACCAACAGACATTAGGTCAATCATTCATTTAGGAAAAGAGAACTTTTGTAGTATGACTTTTGAATTAGTGGTGGTATTGTCAAAATTCATGCAGTTAGCTGAAAAGAAAAAACGAATATCCGGGAACTTTGATAGTTGTTTCTAATGTGAAGAATGTGAAGAAAAGAATAATAGTGCATGTCCATGATGTGAAGAAAAGAATAATAGTGCAAGTCCGTGATGTGAAGAAAAGAATAATAGTGCATGTCCATGATGTGAAGAAAAGAATAATAGTGCAAGTCCATGATGTGAAGAAAAGAATAATAGTGCAAGTCCATGATGTGAAGAAAAGAATAATAGTGCAAGTCCATGATGTGAAGAAAAGAATAATAGTGCATGTCCATGATGATGGTTCAGAAGAGAAAGACATTCATGTATATTTTTCTTCAGTTTGTAAAGTAGTGTTTTCAGTGAGTAAACTTTTGGACAGTAGACCTATTTGGACTGGGGCTTGAGAAGTATGGACTTTGTTACACATTGAAAACGGTGTGGTCAAGCATCTTTTAATGTAATGTTTTAATTTTTCATATTCATGCTTCAGTAAGGTATTCTGGTCAACCAAAATGTTTTTTTCTTTTCTGCGGAGAGTCTCATTTAGTAAATAATTTGGCTAAAGTAGAAACATAATACACATGAGGAAGTGGAACTTCTAACTAGGAAACATATTCCGCAATATACACAGTGTAAAAAGCAGTAGCTTTGGTGGTTTGATTATAATGAGGAGAGTTTAACTGTCAAGAAGACTATTAGTAAAGTTGATTCTGATTTTGTTTCTCAGCAAATCATTAATGAACAATTAAAGGAAACGGAATCAGAAGTAGAATATTTGATTCAGAGTGATGGGAAGACAATGTTATGAATTCTGAAAATGTTCCTGATGAAAATATTTTTTCAGTTTTGTATAATGATGAGAGTGTCTTGGACCAAGAAGAAGGTTCATTAGACAGTTACATGGAGAATGGTTAAGTGTAGAAAGAAGAAAAAAAAAATAAAGATGAGGAAGTGTGGCACAAAAAAGTAAGGGATATTTTCTCACTTTTATCTCTTAATGTTTATAGTATTTAGAATGAAAGAAGTTTTTTTTTGATTGGTGTAAAATGTAGAAACAATGTATTTTTTTACCTTATACAAGGCATAGTTCAGAGATAAAGAAAAAAAAAACAAATGGAATATCTTTGAAGTAAAGCAGTTTTTTTTGGATTTCAGGAGTAGATAAATCTTCAAGAATTTGTGTCTTATGGAATGCTGCTGATGGAGACATTTTTGAGATTGCTATAATTAAGCCTGGAAGGGCATTTCTTGTAAATTGCAGGATTAGTAGTAACAGATTAATATTTATAGTGCTTTATGTTTGTACATCTGATAAATTCAGAGTGTCTTTGAAGAATTTAAAATTTTGTTCACTAGTTCTTATGGGTATGATTGTTTGGGGATTGTAATTTGTGTAAATCTGGTAAAAAGCAAGGAAAGATAGTTGAATTTGCAAAGATATTTGTAAATATTTTTCATGGAAATAAATAGGAGAAGAAAGTATACTTATACAAAAGCAGTGGTATGAGGTTGTTTTTCATATCATGTAGGTATATGGGCAGTTTCTGACAGTGTAAGATTGAGAGTAAGGGTTTGAAGAAGTTAATAGGGGTATGTGAAAAACATTGGCATTACAAAAAAAGAGAGAGGTTGTTAAAAGATCATTTAACACATTTAAGATTTTTAAGTGTTTTGGAAATCATGGTGAGTTGTATATAAAGAAAAATATATGAATGTTTAGCTAGAAGTAAAAAATATGGGCATAAAGAAAGAACGGCATTTTTAAGGGAAAATTGGAAGATAATATATAAGGTGGTGCTGCGGTAGCACTGTCACCTCACAGTAAGACGCTGTCCTGTTCGATTCTCAGCTAAAGCGTCTTCTATGTGGAGACATGCGTGAATGGGCGTTGTACCTTCATTGAAGGTCGTGCATCAGAGCTGGCAATTCAGCACATAAAAATCTACTGCCAATCATTAGCGGACCGGAGTTCCGCTGTGGCAACCCCTAACCGGGAAAAGCCGAAAGACACAACAACAACAACATATTAAATTTAGAAGATGCTGAGTTTTTTATAAAAAATTGTGTGCTTTAAATAAGTTAAAAAGAGAGATGCTTGTATTAGTCAAAACATAACTAAAGGAGAAAAAAAATAAGTTAATCTGTTTTTGTGTAGAAGTAAAATGTAGAGAAAATATCATGGTTGAAGTGGAGGATATGAACAGCAGTATTTGTTATAGTAAGGGAGAAATTTTGAGTGTAGTAAATGATTATTTAAATATTATGTTTTGTAGAAGTAAAAAGGAAAAGGTTGCAGTATGGAAAGTGAATAAAAATGAATGCGAAATGTATTAGTTAAATTAGTGAGTTTGAAAGATTTCAAAGGTTTTACATTTTTTGCAAAAGGAAAGGGGGATACAGTTTCTTCATTTGATGGGATGGGGTATGGATTTTATAAAAATATAAGTGTTGGAAAATAGTATTTTTCTGCAAGTTATTAATGAATGGATAGTAAAAGGAGTAAGGAATGAAAAACCTGTAAAGGAATAATAAGTATGATGTGGAAGAGAAATGCTAAAAGGAATTAGAGGCCCATAACTTTATGCAACATGGACTATAAAATGTTGACATTAATAGTACAAAATAGATGTGAAAGAATATTATATATTGTCATGGGTCAGGGTGTGCTTGTAGTTAAAGTTAAGAATATTAAAGTAATGTTGGATGTAATTAAAGAAATTGTATGAGATGTAGACGGAAATAAAGTTGAAGGGTTAATTATTGGCTAAGATGTTCAAAAAACATTTTCTAGTGTAAACCATGGGGAATTTTAGCCTTACAGGGTGTATCTAATTCCATCATTTTTTTTTGTTATTAAAAGTGTGAATGCTAGGACTTTTATACTGACTTTAATTAGCGGGTGTATTGGTTGAGAAATTAAGGATAGAAGAGGTGTTATGAGGGGGTCTTAATGAGTACCGTTTCATTTGGTATTGAATACAGTTTTTGTACTTGGGAGTGCAGTTTTTTGGAAGCCAATATTATGTATAATAATATAATTAATTTAAGTTTGCATTATGCTGACAATGTAGTTGTGTGTGTACAAAGGAATTGAGTGAATAAGGTTATGCAGGTGTTGAAAAAATACTTGAATAATGTGGGTCTTAGTTTGTGCTGGGAAAAGAGTAAAGGATATGGAGTTGCATGTAAGGGAGGCGATATCTGCTTTTCTAATAAAGAAATGAGGGTTTTAGGAATTAAGACTGGAAGAATAAGGTGGCGTATGAGCAGTGGAAAAGGTATTATATGACTTACAAGAAATAGAAAAAATGTGGACAGATTTTGATTTAACATTTGGATAAAGGCTTATTTAATTAATTCAACTTATTTAGGGAAGTTACAGTACTTGGGAAATGTTTACATTTTTTCCAGAATGTGTGAGAAAGGAGTTAGTAAATATTTTTATATAATATGGTCAAATAGGTTAAACCCTATTAAAAGAAGAATTGCATATAATAAGAGAGAATTTGTGAATTGGGTTTGATTAATCTGTTTTTTTATTATTTTTATTTATTTTGTGTTGTACATATATTAACAAAAAGTATCCAATAACGTACATTTAGGTGTAAGTATTTAGCAATTTTCTCAAGATTTAACAAAACAGAAAAGTTATGAAAATGAAACTATAAAACAATTAATAAAATTAGGTTTTGAAAAATAAGTATAAATAAATTAGAAGGTAATAGAAATGTTTGGATAAGAGGATAATGAATGACTTCTTTTATTTATATACATGGTTTAGTTTATCTGTAGAACAGAAGGTGACTATCAGAGAGAGGAAGAGGAGGTATGAAGGTTGTCGGGAGTGTAAATATTTTATATAGTGGTTTTTTGAAAAAAATACCAGTTAAGAGAATAATGAAATATAAATGTGTGGATGCAAGGAAATCTAATAGAAGTGATAAAACTGAGTCCTTGGACCATGTTTTTCTTGAATATGAAAGAATAAATGAAATTTGGATTAATAGTAAAGACATTTGCAGTAGTGGGAATGTATCATGTGTTAATCTGGATCTCCTGCATTTGGTCAAAAATGATTTCAGGCAGCCCACTTCACCAAAAATGCATTTCACTGAAACCCATTTGGTCGAAAATGGAATATAGCCCCTGTCCCACTGCAGTGCAACCCTGGAGTGAGAATATAAAGTAAGGGGGGATGTGGGGGGCATAGCCCCTCCACATAATTGCAGTGTATCCACTATTATATACATGTGTATCCATTTAAAATAAATTGAAACATATAACGTCAGTAAAAACTAGTTGCACCCCCCACACACACCCTTACTTCTTATTCTCACTCCAGGGTCGCACTACAGTGGGGCAGGGGCTATATTGCATTTTCGGCCAAATGGAATTGGACCGAATGAGCTTTCAGTGAAGTGGGCTGCCTGAAATCATTTTCGACCAAATGTAATTCGACCAAATGCAGTAGACCCATTAATTTAGATATGTTATGTTATGGATATTATGAGACTTTAAACTGTAAATTTAGACAATGATCATGAAATTCATATTAAAATTTTTATTGTGTTTGGAATTTGTGATTGGTAACATGTTGATGAAGTTCTTTATAAAAAATGAGTTTTTGATGAAATTAAAGAAAAAAAATGGAATGTGGTTATGTATTAAATGGTGGGGTGATACATTATCTTAAATCAAATGATTTGGCATATGGATTTTTGTTAAGTGATGTGAGTGTGTTTTACATGTGATTTTATGTACTTCTTTTTCAAACACGCTTATTGAAGTATCACTTGTGATGTAGCCAAATTTACATTCATATAAAAGTAATCACACTATAATTAACATAAACATTCTACTTCACATGTATTGCTGTATATCATATAACCTAAGCAACATTGCATAAATTATTCAATTCCTGCATTTTTTAAAGAAGAAATATCTTTATTAAACCATCACTTACTACATAGGCTATCATACATTTATACAAATGAAAACAAACCACATCGACATAATCCTAGTTGCAAGCATTTTATATCATAAACCATACTGACACACTCCCAGTTGCAAACATTATACATCACTTATAATCTACCCAGTCTTTTTCAGTCAAACATTACATAGCTCATTTAAGTCCTGCCTGCTTTTAAACCTCATTCCTCCCCTGTATGTATTATTCCTACAATTCCCAATTTTCCTATGTAGTTTGCTCGTATCCTTTCCCAAAGATCTCAATTACAGTTTTATCTCTGTTACTATATTTACTACTTCTAGTATAGTTTGTTTAGAGTTTGATTTCCAATATCTAGTAATTGTTTTTTTAGCAGCAGACATTATTAGACACAGCAAGGCCTTACCATGCCTAGGCAGCTCCGATTCTGTATCATAGCTCAGAAAAATCATCTCCTTGGTTAGCACAATCTGCCCACACAGCATCTCTGACACTGCATGCTGCAGGGAATCCAGTCTGCCCACTCACTGCACTCCCAGAAAATATGTTCCCAATTACCTCTTTTTTTCCAATCATACCTCTATCATTTGCTGTCTACTTGAGGAAAGATTCTTTAGAGTCTACTCGGGGTATAAAAATGTCTATGTAAACATTTTCAAGCAAAAATCCTAATCTTCTAGATTTTGTTGCATATTTGGGGGACATACATATATTCTCCCATTGTTTCTTTGTGACTTGCTTATGCAATCCCTCTTCCCAATCCTTTCTAACCTCTTCTTATAGTTATCATGCAGTACGTTATATGCTGTACTAATTATTACTTTTTTAATGACAGCTTCTGTTCTAGATTCTATGATTATATGTATTTTTGGTTATATTTTAATAAAGTCTTCAGCACCACCACTCCTTGGTGTGATGTAATGTACTGTAAGCTTCCATTCCTATTTCAGTCGTAGCTTGGCGGAGCGAAGCAGTTGCTAGCATGGAGAATACACAGCAGAGAACAAGTTTGGTTAATGAAGCAGTGGAATGTGATGAAAGAAGTTAAGATTCTTTGAATTTGTTTCAAAAGCAGTTAATCAGAGTGAAGAGAGTATTGATGTGGAAGAGCTTTTATATAAGGATAATGTTAAAACTAGAACCTTTCATGGGGGGAGGGTTACTTAATATGTTGCAGGAAATAATTCAGCAGCATGAGCCAGGCGACAAAGCATCAAAATTAGATGATTTAGTGGAGCATGTGGAAAGTGGTAAAATGGTAGATTGTCAGAATGTACAGTAGTTGAAGGAAAAAGATAAAAGGATTGCAGAACAAAAATACTTTTTCAGAAGCAGTTACGGGGACAGGTGTAGTTGAAATGGAGAATAAATAATGAGATAAAGGAGAAAGAAAGGTAAGTGGAGAATTAAGCCAGCGGTAAGATTAAAGTCAAAACTGGATGAGCCAGTAGACAGATATGAAATGTTGGACGATATTATTGTGCCTTTAGGGATAAAAGCAACAAAAGTAAGAGCTTTTAAAATGTTAGGGAAAGAGGCATTTTGTGACTTGATTTTTGAAAATGTATTGAGAATAGAGTTCATTTTTTTTGGGGGGGGGGGCAAAAATAATGTAAGGGCATACCTTAGGAACATAATGTTTTTATTACACAGAATACATCAGTAAAAAGAAAAGTAAATAGTTTAGAACCAATATGTGAAGAGTGCTTTAGAGAATGTCTTAAAAAAGTGAAGGTGTGTCTGATTTAAAAAAATAATAACCAAGCAATGTGGACTAAAGGGAAATAGTGTATGGTGGTGTTAAAAGTAAAAGAGGGAAGCATACAATATATACTGAGTGCTACTGTTATTAAACGTGCTAGAGGTGTGTTGAACTATTGGGGAACCATGGACTTTTATTTCTGCGTGGAGAAGAAAGACATTTGATAAGGCATTGTGATAAAAGAACATGAGTTGAATGTGGAGAGAAAGGACATTTATTTAGAATCTGTGTGGCAGAATGTTACAAATGTAAGAAGAACAGACGTTTTTGAATGGACTCTGGGAAAAAGGAGGGATGCAGTGAAAATGGAAATGTTAAAAATGTTCAGTCACGATCTGAGTCAGAATGTCATTGCTGAAAATTTGCAAGATTAAGATATTTTTATATATGATGAAAATGTGAGTAAAATCAATGAAGATGTAACTGAAGGGGATTGTGAAAAGTGAAAAGGAAAAAAGTAGATGAGGAGGATGGAATTAAGAAGGACCAATTTGTTGATGGTCTGATGATACAAAATAAATATAAAATGATTTTTACCAAAGCCAGGAATATTTTAGATGTCAGCAGGTGAAGGGTAGAAATTCAGTTGAGAGAAGGGGTAGGGATATAAAAGAGAAAATTACATTCATGAATTCAAAAAAAGAAAAGAAATGAAATGGATAGCTTGAAAATAGTTTCTCTTGATGTAAACAGAATATAACTGAAATTAAATGGTTAATGTTTTTTCAATGTATAAAAATGTTATGGCAGATGTTATATGCCTATTAAATGCCAGATGGTTAAATTTTGAAGAAAAAAAACAGAAGCATTATGGGGGATCAAAGTGTTGTGGAATTTTGGAGTTGAGCAATGTTTCACAATGACAATGTTATATAGAGGTGATGAGATTGAAATATTAGATCTTAGAACTGTAAAGGCAGTACATGTGTGAGTTGTGGACATTAGGAATGGAAGAAGGCTATGTAGGATCATTAAACTCTGTAATATGGAAGTTAAAATGAGAGAAGACTAAGCTTTTAATGCTGTATGCGATTGTGATTATGGATGTAATTTTATTAGGAGATATGACCTGTAATCTTAGAAAACAAAAACAAAGTAACTAATGATGTTAACAGGTTAAAGGAGATGAAAGTGGGAAACTTGTTACCCAGAAAGAAGAGGGAATATACATGTATGAGGGCAAATACTAAAACAGAAATTGACTATGTATTTTATTTAGAAGCATTAAGAAAGATTCAGGGAGAAAAAAATAAGGGTGGAATTTTCATATCACAGTAGGATATGGGTTAGGATTTAAATGTATGTAGATGTAATACGGCAAGGAAAAGAAATTAAAAAAAAATAAATGATTTGAATATGAATGTGAAGGATTTAAAAGTTGATGATAAACAATTATGGGATGAACATAAAACAGTGACATTCTTGTGTAGAAATTTTGTGGAGTACTGGGACGTATTTAAAAATAATATTTAATTTACTTATGTATGTATGAAAGTATTTATTTATTTATTTACTTATTTTGAATTTGTTAACCGGGATAGAGAGCTGATCCCATTGAACCTGTTTCAGTCTCAGCTGGGGGAAATCAGATTAGCTACATGGTATAAATATGAATATAAGAGACTTTTTGGAATCGGTAAGGAGAAATTTAAAAGTTAAAAAGAGTTGTAAGAATATAGTGAAAGAGACAGCAGGGATGATGCAAGAAAAGAATGACCATCTTATGCTGCACTGCAATGTAACTATTAGAAAATTAATCCAACTATGTTATGTGGGAGTAGAACTCCCAGCCATCTTAACCTAAGGTGAGTGTACTACCTGTTGAGCTAGTGAGTATACATATGTTAACTCTTCTGCTTGCTTTCTTATTTTCCTTCCAAGTCAGAAAAGTAAATGTTTTGAGAAAATAATTCCAATTTTTCTTTCTTTCTTTCATTATTTAATTTTAAGGCAGTGCCTGCACATCTTGTGTTTCAGATAATCGTAGCATTTGGGTTCACCCACCCTATGAGCTTTTCTTTCCTGACCTCATGCCAGAGTTCCATAGACACTTGGTGACCAAGGCACTCATAGATACGCAGTATAGCTAAGAGACCTCTCCATTTTCTATTACCACTCTTAGTGCTTTACTTTCTATATCAGCACCAGTGTAATGTTGGGAACATCAGTAAAAAACTTTAGTAAATTGTTAAATATGATTGCGATAGGCTCTTGAATAATATCAAACTGAACGTTTTATTTCTCATTTTATTTTTCAACGACTTTTAAAAATAGATATCAAGGATTATGATCAAAAAGAGAAAAATAATGAGCTGGCTGAAGTCATTATAAGTGAATCGTCAAACATTGCAGTTAAAGTTATGGAAAAATTCTGTTTGGAAGACCTGATCTTAACGTAATTGCCTTACTCAACTGTATGTCATATGTTCAAGTATTTAGGATGCAGCTGTGGTATTTTGAAATAAAATGCAGCAGTCTTTTTTTTCTGTTGAGGTTTAGAGCTTAGAATAATTTGAATAAATGTGGTCCAGCTGGTACATGACACGAGAAGAGGGCAAATTAAAAGGCCCATAAAAGCCCACCAGATAAAAGGAAGGATAGTGGAAGTAAAGTTAAGAACAGCAATGACAAAATATGTAAAATGAAGACAGCAAATAGTGATTTCCAAATACGAATAGAGACAGAGATTATAAAGTTGATAAGGGTTTGTACAATGAAGAAGAGAGTACTTGGGAGTAAACACATTTATGATTAATTAAAGGAGAGTAGAACAAAGATTAGATTATGTTGCAGTAGAGTCATGGTTATTGTAAAATAATTTATTAAAGAATAAATATCTGACCATTGTAGAAATTGGTATTTGCTGGCTTAATGCAACCCCCAGTTGATCTTAATGAATTACAGTTAATTTAATAAGCCTCCTCTGCAAGCCATAGCAAATTGCTTACCCAGTCAGGGGTTTATGGTTCATCACCTAAAACTGGCTTAGCAGTTCCATGATGTATACATGGCTGATAGACTAAGAGGTGAGGTATCATACTGCACTACAGAGAAAATGTATCTGTTTAAATCCTTCCACATACATACATAAATACATATACACAAACCTGTGTGATGTGCACCCACATACGTACATATGCACAGATCTGTGTGATGTGCCTCCACATACATACATATACACAGATCTCTGTGATGTGCCCCACATACGTACGTATACACAGATCTCTGCAATTTGCCCCCACATAAGTACATATGCACAGATCTGTGTAATGTGCCCCCACATATATGTATATTACATAGATCTGTGTGATGTGCCCCCACATATGTGTATATTACACAGATCTGTGTGGTGTGCCCCCACATACGCACATATACACCGATCTGTGTGATGTGCCCCCACATATGTACATATACACAGATCTCTGCAACTGCCCCCACATGAATACATATACACAGATCTCTGTGATGTGCCCCCACATACATACACACACACACACACACACACACACACACACACACACACGCACACATATGTACATATATATATATATATATATATATATATATATATATATATATATATATATATATATATAATATATTTATACACATACACACACACACACACACACACACACACACACACACACACACACAGATCTTTTTGATATGTACTCTACATATGTACACATTTACACAGATCTGTGTGATGTGCCCCACATACGTAGATAAACACAGATCTGTGTGATGTGCCCCCACATACGTACATATACGCAGATCTCTACAATTTGCCTCCACATAAGTACATATACACAGATCTGTGTAATGTGCCCCCACATATATGTATATTACACAGATCATGGGTTGGGAGGGTGGCCTAATGGTTAAAGTGTTTGCCTTACAAACACAATGTGCAGAGTTTGAGTATCAGAAGGGATAACTGGCTAGGCTTAAAATGGCTCGCAAGGGCAGTTAGCTTAGTACTAATCTATGAACCTATGATGTGCCCCCACATATGTGTATATTACACAGATCTCTGTGGTGGGCCCCACATATGTACATATACACCAATCTGTGTGATGTACCCCCACATACGTAGATATACACAGCTCTGTGTGATGTGCCTCCACATGTGTATATTACACAGATCTGTGTGATGCGCTTCCACATATGTACATATACACAGATCTGTGTGACGTGACCTCACATATGTACATATACACAGATCTGTGTGACGTGACCTCACATACGTGCATATACACAGACTTGTGTGATGTACCCCCACATGCGTAGATATACAGAGCTCTGTGTGATGTGCCTCCACATGTGTATATTACACAGATCTGTGTGATGTGCTTCCACATATGTACATATACACAGATCTGTGTGACGTGACCTCACATACGTACATATACACCGATCTGTGTGATGTGCATCCACATACATACAGGTGTACTTCTGTTGTTTGAAAACACACTTCTTTGAACAACAGAAGGCCAAAACCCACCTCAGCGAAAGTGCACTTAAGCAAAAGTGCACTTTCACAAAAATCAGTTTACCGAAGCATGGTACAGTGGGGATAAGGAGCTATACCCTTTTCCTCACTCTAGTGCGATCTCGGAGTTAGTGTATATAAGTAGTGGGGTTGTGGAGGAATGGGTTTCAGTTTGCCGGACTGGAAAAATTATGCATGAACTAGAAACACAGTTTTATGGGGGGGCAAGCCTCTTCGCTTAAATGCACTTTTGCTGAAGTGGGTCGCGGATTTCTGTTGTTTGTAGAAGTGAGTTTTTAAAGAACAGAAGTAGACTCATACATACATATACACAGATTTTTGTGATGTGCCTCCAAATAAGTACATATGCACAGATCTGTGTGATACACCCCCACGTATATACATATACACAGACCTGTGTGATGCACTCCCACATACATGCATACATAAAAACAGGCCTCTGTGCTTTGCACTCACATACATACTTATATACATATTCACAGACCTCTGCAGTGTGTACTCTGTGGTGTGCACCATCAGACATACATACAACCCCCCCCCCCCAAAACACACACACACACACACATATATGTATCTATATATATATATATATATATATATATATATATATATATATATATATATATATATATATATACATACACATATATATATTTATATATATATATATATATATATACATACACATACATACATGCACTAATGTGATGTTCATTCACATAGCTATACATAGACATCCATAGGGCACATCTATGGATACATACACAGACCATGGTGTGCACTCCATGTTCATACATAAATACACACATTCTTATGTGATTTATATCCACATATGTATACAGAGAATATGGTGTGCACTCACATAGCTACATATACATGTATCATAGATACATACACATGTATTGATATCTGCGTTTTGCATCCACATATACACATATGTATAATCTCTATGGTGCACATCCACATGTATACATATACACACCCTCTGAACTCAGAAAATCGAATTACGTTACACATTCAATGTAGTGTAGTCATTTTCTGGTCCCAACATTCTGCCCACTTGAAAACTGCCTTTTGACCACATGAGGTTGACCGAAGCAGTTTCAGGAATCTAATAGTAAACCGCACACACACACACACACACACATATATATGTGTGTGTGTGTGTGTGTGTGTGTGTGTGTGTGTGTGTGTGTGTGTGCTATCGCTCGAGTACGCATGTGTGTACGCAGAGAGAGAAAGAGATATCACTCCCTTAATGTATGGCAGTTGAGCTAATCACCTAAATACTATCAGCAAATTTACTGACAAAAAATGTAGACGGTTAAATATATCTAATCATAAAATATTGATAAATTCTTACCACACCCCAAACCAATGTGTTTGCAAGGGGGGATTTGCAGTTCCATACCCCCTGCCAATTATGTATACCAACTTCGAGGTTGCACAATAGTGAAGAAAGGGCATATTCCCTTCCCTGGTGTAACTTCAGTTTTGTCAGTGTTTTGTGTTTAGATATTTTTAACATTTGATTTTTTTGTCAATATTTAGGCTATCGATATTTAGGTGACTAGATCAATTGCCGTACACTGAGATGTGTGATTTACCTTCAGTTGGTCAACTAACACGTATGTTGACATCCTGACTGTAAACCACTGCATGTCAAAAACCAAAACTTCAACATACTGTGCATGCACCAAGAAAGAACCACAGTGCATGCAACTTTAAAACATTGTTTTTGCAGGGGGGAGAAAGCTCCCCTGCACCCCCTTCCTGCACTAATTATATATACATACTCCGAGATCTCACACTCAAGATGGAAAGGGAATATTCCCCTACGCACAGATTGTTGATCTCTTACACTTGTCGATTATCTGTGTAATCATCCAGATGCTGTTGATTAAACAGATGTCGACCAAGCCAATAGAACCCATATATATATATATATATATATATAGATATATATATATATATATATATATATATATATATATATATATATATATATATATATATATATATATATACACACACACACACACACACACGCGCGCATATAGATATATATTTTTTTTATTGTATCAGCAAATATTGAACACTCAAAAAAGTGAACGGAAGAAGAGCGAACATCTTAGAGCGAATCTAAAATGATCGAAAAACAGAAAAACAGGGGACATTAAAACTATATTTTTTGCAGGGGCATGTCCCCCTGCTCCCCAGCACCCCCTGCTAATTATATATATATATATATATATATATATATATATATATATATATATACACACACACACCAACCTTCAGGATCGCACAACAGGGTATGAGCATATTCCCAATTTTTAGGATCCCAACTCTACAGACTACTCCAACTCCACACATTTACTCCCCTTGCAGCTAGACTTCATAGAAAAAAAAACTTCCTCGTACTACCTGAGACACTAGTAACAAGCCACACCAACGGCCTTTACCCCTAGTAGCAAACTCCATGGCACTGGACTTTTCACCTAACCTGTCTCATTTTCGAGTGTCTTCTCTCTCTCTTTACTACATTGTACATTACACTCTGCTATGTTATACATTCCGCTATGCTTGTTCACTAGAATGTATATACAGAGTTGTTTCTATGTAATTAGTCTGGACTACTGTTATTGCTTACATTTCTGTGTTTTTAGTTTGTGAAATGTTTGATTGAGCCTGAAATTGATGAGTATTGATCAGTGCATTACCCAGATATAAATAAATAATAAATAAATACTCCATTGCAATGTGATTTCATTTAAAAGGCTGCCAGCAAAACCAATATTAGAGAATAATTGCTAATATCACTATTTGCTCTTCTCACTGCCGACCCCTGTGGTGTGCACCAACATACAGACATGTCTGTAATGTGCACATACATGCATAAGTAAATACTTACATAAAGGTTGACTGACCTAGAGACAGCCCAGTGGTGTAGAAGGATAAAGCCCTAACTATGACCCAGGCATTCCGAGTTATAGTAGCAGATTGGGCACTTGTTAGAGCTAGCTGAAGAGGCTAGGAAAAGAAGAGCTCCTGGCTTGCTTCTTGGGGGTGGGGGGGTACTGGCAGGCACGTCTTTCCCTTAAGAGCAGTGGCTTGGATCTTAACACTAGTCAGTGCTATAAAGATGTGGACTTGGCACTCCTAATCCAGTGATAGTAGCCATAAGTGTATGTGTGTGTCTCTCGGGTGGCATTCATCCATGAGATGGTGTTTTAGCTCCCTGCTGTGATACAGGTGCTCACATCAAGCACCAGGGAGTGAGATTAGGAACATAACCGTAATGTCACCATCTCCCATCACTCAACATGAAGTAAGCTGCTGAGTAGAATGGGAGGGGCTGTGTCAATCTGTCCAGGAACACTGTTTGGTTGCCATAGGACTGTAATTTGGAGTGACAAAGCCACATTTGCATGGATGGAACAAGAGATTCCCCTCCGTACAGTTAGTATGCAGAATATGAAATGTTGACAGAGACAAGCATATCTACTTTAGAAAATGTTTACTTAACAGCTTGCAAAATACCTGACAGTCTCCCCCTGCCTCCAAGTAGTTTGATAAGCTATATAAATCACCTCAGACACATAAATTCTTGTTTTCCAATACCAAATCAGATCATGTAGTGATATCTTTATCTAAACCTTTTACTGCTAAATATTTTGTGAATGCTAACCCCATTCTTTCTGACAAGGATTGGGAAACTTTTGACAGATTTGGGAAGAAAGTTTATTCCTCTGCTGTTTTAAAATTCAGAATTTTAAACTGCCAGGCTCACATGTTAAAATTTTTACTGGCTTCTTTTGAGAACACAAGAAAAGTAATTATTAACCATTTTTGTTCTTAGGTTAAAACTTAATTAAATTCCTTAATTGTGTCTGCTTCTCAGGTAACCAAACACTTCTTAAAGTGCTGTTATGATTCTATAGATGCTATTTCCATAGCTGCTGATACTGATTCAATTATGAGATTTGCTTGCTTATATTCTGAAAACCAACCAGAAGCTGTTAAAAGCTGATCTTCTGAAATATCCCCTAGACAAAGATGTGTGTGTTATTTGGACTCCTGTTTCTGAGGTTCTTCAAACATTTGAAGAGAGAGAAATTGATAATATGGGTCACTTAGATTTTTCATCCTACCTTTTCTAAGTTGAGTAAGATTTTTCCTTATAGGTTCATAGGTTGGTACTAGGCTATCGGCCCTATGGCCTATACAAGCCTAGCCATAAAAATTCCCTGGTTATTTCTTCCCACACTGTTTACTTCCCTGGACCCCTGTCTAGCAGGGCAACTGACGTGATCCCCGGGGTTATAATCAGCTCTGCCAAGACTTGAGCCCCTGACCCTGTAAACCATAGCACCAGCAAATTACCACTTTGCCACTTTGTATTTCAGGATCCTTTTCCAGGCAACAGAGTAAGCAGTACCAGCAAAGTGTTAATGTGGAAAATTTCAAAAAGCAGCATCAAGAAGGCTCAAAGAAAAAAAGACCCTCCCATAAACAAGGACATCCAAAAAAGGCTGAATGACTGTTTGCCTTTTTTCATCCTTCTTTCCACCCTGGCAATCCTTCAAATTGTACCTTTTTTAGGCCTCCTTCTTTCACAATGGCATCAGATTATCTTGGACAAGTGGGTTCTGACACTTTTTCCATCGGGGTACAGATGGCAATGGGACTCCCTTACCCATTTCAAGGGATTCCTTATCATCCTGCAAACCCAATGTCCCAGTTTCTTCCTATTCTAGAGCAAATGTTGGCTCCGGGGGTGATAGAACTTGTACATTCCCCTTACCTCATATGAACAAATGCTCTATTCATGGATTTTTCTGATGCCAGAGAAAGAGAGAACTTGGAGACCAGTCCTAGACCTTTCCTTTTTCAGTCTGTTTGCCAAGATTCCAAAATTCAGGATGTTATCCCTTCAGACCCTCACTCATTCCCTCTGGCCACTTCATTGTAACATTGGACCTAAAATATGCTATTAACCACATTCCAATTTGCAAGGAATTGAGGAATTTGATAAGATTTTCTGTGTTTGGTTCACATTAATAGTTTTCTGCTGTATTCTTTACTCTGTCCACTGCATCATGGATATTTACAAAATGCCTGGTCCCAGTGATTGCTTGCTACAGGCTGTAAGGCATTCACAGCTTTCTATATTTTGACAATGTACATTCATATACATTTTTCCAGTTGCCAGGATTCCTTGACATGGGTCATGAAACTCTTGCTCAGTCTGGAGTTGTAACTAAACCTGCAGAAATCATCTATCTCTTCCCACTCACTAGTTTTTCTATTATGTCTTCCATGATTTGTCCCTAGGAAGAGATTTAATTCAATTGGATAAAGCAGAACAGTGCAGAAATATCTTCCTGGGTATCTCAAGGCAGTCTCAGTCTTCTGCCAGAGACTTGTTAGAATTCTGGGTTTCCTGGTCTCTGTTATACTCATTATTCCCTTAATCAGACTTCACATGAAAATAGTATTGTGGTACCACAGATCCGTCTGGACTCAGCATCAACGCCCCTTATCTAGCCAGATTCCAGCTCTGTGTATTATCAGAAGGGAGTTTCTTTGGTGGCGGGACCAGGTATCTCACAACTCGGGTCTCTCCTTCTCTCCTCAGCCTCACTCTTAGTCTGTCACAACAGGTAATTCAGACTTTACCTGGGGAGCAGTTTCAAAAGCAGAAGATGTACAAGGTCTGCGGAACTCATAGGACAGACAAAAGCACATAAATATCAAAGAGCTGTTGGCAGTTATCAGTGCTTTTAAGGCCTTAAATCACCTTTGGCCTCCAAGACCTTTGCAAATTATCGCATTCAATGCCACAGTAACGTGGTACATTAACAGAGGGGTACTCAGTCTTATCGTAACGTGGTACATTAACAGAGGGGTACTCAGTCTTATTGTAACGTGGTACATTAACAGAGGGGTACTCAGTCTTATCGTAACGTGGTACATTAACAGAGGGGTACTCAGTCTTATCGTAACGTGGTACATTAACAGAGGGGTACTCAGTCTTATCGTAACGTGGTACATTAACAGAGGGGTACTCAGTCTTATCGTAACGTGGTACATTAACAGAGGGGTACTCAGTCTTATCGTAACGTGGTACATTAACAGAGGGGTACTCAGTCTTATCTCCTTTGCATGCTTGCTGTGATTGCCTGGGCGGTAGCATCTTGGCTCATTCTGGCTCTTCAGGCTTCATACATTCTCTCAGAGAAAAATGTTGTAACAGATAAGCTAAGCAGGACTAGAGCGGGCCTTCACAATGGAAACTACACCCTGAGTCTTCCAGGAATTGATCCAACTGTGGGAAACACCCAAAAGAGATCTGCTTCCTTGTAAAACAACCAGTTAAAAAAATTCTGCACCAGGATTCTTTGCAAACAGGTCTGGAAGACAGATGCCTTCTTATTCCCATGGACAGGAATGTTCCTGTAAACCTCTCTACCCTTTCCACTTATTCCCATGGACAGGAATGTTCCTGTAAACCTCTCTGCCCTTTCCACTGATACCCAGGGTTCTTCTAATGATCCAGTAGGACTTTCCAAAGGTTATGGTGCTGACATCCTTTTGGTCCAAACAACAGTGGTTCACCCTTCTTTTGAAATTAGCTAAGGGCAATTACCATAAGTTTTCTCACAGTCTGGATTTACTCAAACAAGACGGGTTGTTTGCTACACCCAGTCTGAAAACACTTTTTTTTCTGAAGTTGTGTGTAAGGAGGTGAAAAATCCTGCTGCTAGAAAATCATATAAGTCCAAATGGAAAAGATTTTCCATTTCGTGCGACCATGAGAACACTAGGATCCTTTCAAGACCTGCTCTGATTCTTGATTGTGCTGAGTTGTTATCCTCTGGCCACTCTTATTATTTTATCAAGATTCAACTTTCAGCCATTTCTTCTTGTCTACCCCCTCTTTCTTTTTTTTCCCAAGTCAAGCAGTTTTTCAAAGAGGCTTTACATATCCACCAGACTTCTCTTTGGGATCTTAATTTCATACTCAGAAAACTAACACTTCTTCCATTGGAACAAATTCATCAGGCTGATTTGAGGTTTTAACGTGGAAAACTGTCCTAGTCATTGCTCAGACATCTGCAAGAAGAGTTTCTGAGTTACAAGCTCTTATGGTGAGTCATCCGTACCTCATTTTACATAAGGACAAGGTTTCTTTGAGAAGTAATCCTTTTATGCTTGAAGTGGTTTGAGAGTTTCTGTAAGCAGATCTCTTTGTATTCTTTTCAGAACCTAAAAGCAAATGAGAACAAAATCCTACACACTCTGGCTGTCCTGAGGCAGCTCAGATACTACTTTGATAGAACTAATCCTTCAGGAAAGCCGATCAGCTGTGTGTCTCCTGTGAGGGTAAAGAAAAAAGGAAAACCAGTGTCAAAGCAAACAACTTCCAGGTGGTTGTCTGATGCTATTTCATTTTGCTATGCTTACCATATCAAGCCACGTCTGTGCAGGTTAGGGTCCATTCTACCAGGGCTTTTGCTTCATATGTGGCTTGTTTAAAGTGGGTGGACTCTAGACGTATTCTAGCAGTAGTAACATGGTCCTGTGTATATTCTTTCACAGAGCTTTACAAACTTGAATTCTTTCCTCGTTGCTATACATTTCTGCTCTGTGATAATCTACCCTAGTTGATCGGGCAACTCCAACAGTTATATAAATGTTAAATGTAGTACAGTTTTGTAAGTAATCATAATGTATCAGTAGATATTCTAATAGCACTCTGTTGCAGTAGCCATCCCGTCCCTCCTATACCCTTGTGTATATAGTTACATTAGTTTTTGTTTGGTCAATCACAATCATCTTCTAGTATTGTCCTTTCAGGTTTGTGTCCTTCATTCTTGGTGTAAAAAAGCTCTGAAGCTTGTGGTAACCTGCCTGCCTTTTTATATGGATGTACTCCTGCCAGTGGCAATTTGAGTGTGTGGAAGGTGCCCTAAAGCTTTGAAAGCAGTCATACCTTGGCAAGGATTTAACTCAAACAGGGCTACTTTAAAAGTGACCTGTTGGAACATTTTCTGTCATGGTACATATGCTTACACAACTGTAGAGCACATTTTTCCCTTATATGCTGTTAGACCCTTTGTTCCTGTGAGACAGTTAAATGCAGTGGGAGCTTCTTCAGCATACTTCATAAGGAACATTATTAAAGCATGTTTGAACCAGGTTGTTTTTCTGAATTTTTATTTATTTATTTTTGGAGGGTGTGCTTAGCTGTGTTAATGCATATTAATGCACGCAAACTGCATTGTAAATACATTCACTTTGTTAAGACGTGAACCTTGTACATTTTCATTGTAGTACCATGGGCGGTAAACACTTTTCACTTTTAATTTATTGTAGCTTCGAGATGCTTGATGCAGCAAGAAACAGAATTCGAGTGAAAGTCAGCTATATAATGATTATTTTTACTGTACTAGGATGTGCCGTAATGATTGCTTCAGGAAGAAAGGTAAGTAATACATGCCTTTCTGCAAGCAGTATTTCTTACCAGCTAGATATTGTAATGTTGTATTGCATCACCATTGTCAATGTTACAGCAACAGGATTTAAATGTTGCATTTTAGTCATCCTGAAGGGTTATACTGCAGCAGTGTATGGTATAAAAGATCAGAGAAACAAAGCCTGCTTTCATGCCTTCTTTTTGGCATGCTATTAACCATTATGTTGTATAGCCACCAGATGGCAGCAGACACATGTTTAAAAGCAGCATATGTTGATAAGTAGGTTTTTTTATCAGGTAATTTGCTTCCTTATTAATTTTAACTAAAGCTTGTTTCTCTCAATTCAGCACCTATGGCAGTGGAGAAGCACATTTATTTACCTTTGGACATGTACACTGTCTGGCTAGATATAAACATGTTGTATTTATAGTAATTCTGCATTTCATTTTTATTCCTTTTACTTTTTCTGATGTAAGAAACAGGTCTGACTGAATGCATACTTGTTTAAAAACTGAAAAACTTTGTATGAAAGTGTGGTTTACAAAATGCCAGTGTGTACTAACCTGTGTGGCTATTGTATTTTCTTTGAGGATTGTCATCTTAATAGTGAACTATAACTTGGGGATTCCACTTATACTGTCTTCATTCTCAGCCAGAGATTTCAGCTTTGCCTTAGTCCCTGTGAAGATCAATTCTGGTCTTGAACCTGCATCCTTTCAAATATTGGTAGGTTAGTGAGTTGAGTATTGTATATAATGTCAGTGTTGCAAGGAGCTTTCTTCAGTTTCTCTCACTGCTTCGGGTTTTTCAAGTTCTGCCTTGCCTCTGCAGTAGTTTTATCTGGGTCTTGCCTCCCATTTAAAAACCATTTGTTATTTTTTCAAAGATATTTAACTGGAATATTTGTAAAGAGTTGTCTTGTAGTTGTAGTCTTTAGTTAGATTTTTCCTCAAACATAACTTTGTTTCATTCTTTTCTTTTGAACCTATTTTTAACTAAGTGGAATTGATGGACTAATGTCATGGTCAGGAGGAAAGAGATATGGTAGTAAAGCAAGGATTAGTAATGGAGACTCTTTGAGGGAAGCCATGAAAGACTTACAAATGACAGTCCACCTCGTATACTTAAGCTTTTGAGGAGGGCACTAAATTACATATAATTCCACGAAGTAGTGGCTTAGAATTGTTGTCTAAATTGAAACAATTGTCTTCACAGACCTCAGTGTTGCAAAAAGATATAACCTCAGCCACGTGTCTAGCAGTACCTGCTCTGGTGTCTTCTGTGACCTGGCTGACTCAAGGAGTTTTTGTTGGTAATAAATCTAATGTTATGGCTAGGCTTGTATACGCCCTAGGGCCGATAGCCTAGTACC
Source organism: Protopterus annectens (assembly GCF_019279795.1). NCBI lineage: Eukaryota > Metazoa > Chordata > Ceratodontiformes > Protopteridae > Protopterus > Protopterus annectens. Next base: position 297,650,948 of record NC_056740.1, read on the forward strand.
AACCTATGAACCTATAATAATGCTTGCAGGATGTATTCTCAGCCTAGATTAGCTGTTACACTAAGAATTGTTTTAAGTTAGTACAGGAAGGTGTATTAACAATCAGTGACTTACAAAGTCTCCTTTGTTATACCAATGTCAGTGTGTGGAAAGAACAGAAATGTGAATCTTAAAAAGTACACATGAGGGTTTCAGAGAGCAAGAGGAAAAAGCAGTAACTTAATCTTCTGACTCCTCAAGCGAAAAGAAGATTGCAGTATGACACGGATTCATTTTCTTCTTTCACGAATTTCTGATAAAAAAGCTTTTTGCCAACTCTTGGGCTCACCGTCAGACGATATTTCTTTCTTTGAATCATTACCTTTCATGTGGCATTTAATAGTTGCCCTGTGAGTAGTCATCAGAAGAGAAAAGGTGCTGATAAATTGTGAAACTCCCTCTCACAAAGTTGACAATCCCTGTACTTTACTGTATTATTAAAGATGTGTTAAAAACAAACGTTATTCTAATTTTCAGTCTCCAGCAGTTACAAAAAAAATTTGATAGGCTGTATAAGTCACCTTTAGATAAAATTGATCCTGTTACTCTATCCTTAACTTGTACTGTTACTGGGAAAACTATTCCTTTAACCTCTGATTCTTGATTGTCTGTTTTCTGTGTAGTTTTCCAGTCTGACACCTGGTGCCCACCTCAATTCTTATGTTGAGTACCAAAAAAAAATTTGTCTGTTTATGCAAACCACTTGCTACAAGGGTAACAAGTAGCTTACTGCAGTTTAAGTGCCACATACTGACCACTTCAACACTTCATCCATAGCTGTAAGTGTGGTATTAGCATTCACTTCAGAATGCCAGTATTCTATTGCCCCACCATCTTCCCATTGTACCCCCTTCCACCTTCCACCTGGGGTAGCCGCCCCCTTTGCCTATCCCAAGCTATTCCTCTGTCCAATTTAGAGCTTTAAGCTGTTTGTTTCTTATGGGTTCATATCAGAACTCCATTATAAAGCATAATATACAAAATGTACCATGTATTCTTAACAGCAATGTTGCACATAGAACAGAAAAAAATAATTGCAGCAGTAAACAGTATAGGAGGGGATACAGTGAATTATGTTTATGGTACCATGGATGCTACTTTAAGAATTTTGGGTTCAGTGTGATCTGAACAACAGTTTTATAAGGAAGGCAAAAGCGCAGCACTTCTGAATCCTGATGTAGGTGAAATATTTTTGTTCGGTCAGCTGGTTTATGATAATATACTTGACTTAGAAAAGAATGTCAAAACAAGTTCGCCTTTCAAAACATGCGTGTACTGCTTCCCCGTGGTGTCTTCACTCTCTACCTAAAAATGGCCCTGCATATTAGAGAGATAAAGCCCTAACTAAGCTCCAAGGGACTTAACATTTGGTTAGTGGCTTGATCACTGGAAGGGTAAGGCAGGGAGGATGGTCGTAAGTGGCATATGCAGGGTCACTTATCTTGAGGGAGGAGTTGGCTCGAACTGCTGCCCTGCTCAACAAACTGGAATTCCTAAAACTGGATAGTACAACAAAGTAATCTCCACAGTCACTCTTGCAGCAACCCTGGCTTCAGGAGGAATAACAGGCATGTTTAGTTTAAATATATATATATATATATATATATATATATATATATATATATATATATATATTTATTCCATGATGGATGAACATCCTTGTTTTAACAACTTTAAAGGAAATTGCAGGACACAGCTGATCAGGTTGTAGGGGACTGGCTTTGTACTGCAAATTAGCTGAGCAGGTTTGTGTAGAGAGGCACACTCCTCCCTAGGCAGCAGCATAATATAGCCACTGTCTTCTGTGGGCTTTGTTGGTCACAGTGATGGCCCTCTGCTGTGCTGAACTCTCACCTCAGAAAAGCTGAAGGGTCAGTCGATTTCTGCTTGATTAGTGGAAAGAATAGGCTGTCTCCTTGGGTCTAGGAATGAACAGGCGAACTCAGACCCTGCACTGAACAAATGGGTTACTACGACAGAAAGGAAGAAGCTTAATGATGACATGGCTATGGGGAGCTGAAAAAAATGCAGCTGATTGAGCCTTATAACATGAAACTATACCCTTGAGTACACAGGTGATCTTAACATGAGTAGTATTATTTTATTCACACACTATCTGCAAATACAAAGACTTTTCCAGAGAGAAGTCAAGCGTCCTTGCCTTCCCCACTATATAGTAATAATAATAATAATTCTTATTGTTATCATCATCATTCTAGACTCACTACACATCTGTGAAGGATGATAGAATCAACAGGCTTACATTTTCCCTACGATGTTGATTTGTTGGAGTAAGCATTAAGTAGCAAAATTCCATCTTGTGTACATCACTGGAACAAAAAAACAGAAGGAGGTATAGAAATCATCTGTCATATTTGTGTATGTGCAGTTTAGCCAGCTTAGAACTGAACACCTTAAGTGAAACTATATGTACCTCTTATTTCTCGACCACAGCAAAGCGACAGTGCTAATAAGAAATTGTTTTATGGGAAGAAATTCCTTTGAATTTTTGTTAAAGAAAGCAGTTCAAAAGAAAGCCATCTGACTAAAATTCAAATGTAGCAAAAAAAGAATAGATACATACTCTGATCTTCGGAGTGACTGCTTCCTTCTCCTATTCCATTAATTTTCTGCAGTAATCCTACGAGGCACATTCTGTGTCATTGCTATACTGGTCGCAGATACCAATGGGCAGGTATGAGTTGCAGATAGTTCCCGAGGGTTATACTGTAGAATCCATTCAGAAACCATAAGGACATTTAGCACCCTATTGTAAGTCCCTTCAAGAGCATTTACCATTTCCATTGATGGAGCAACACCTGGCATCGAATGCTATCTAAAGAATTCCAGGCAGCCACTCAGAGAAGGTAAATCTAGATTTTTCAGATTTGAACAAGTTTGTAAACACAAACCCATTCATAGTGGTGACTGAAGTTTATACTTCAACTTATAGATCAGGATTCTTCTATGGCAGCAGTGGGCATTGAATATGCATATGCTCATATTCTAGTGCGACCTTTCACAAAAAGCATTTCACATTCTAGACAAATTATTATCGCTTTTGTGTTTCAGCTCTGCAGTTTAGGCTATTCGTATAACCCCAGCATAATTACCAAGTGTTTCCCGCCATAACTGTAACATTTCTAGGAATGAAAGTGTTATACTTTTGCCATCTAGCCACTTGATAGTGGTGGGGTCACAAACAGATTATTAGAAGGAAAAACAAAGTGGTTAAGGCATCAGTAACTTTACACCTGTAGCAGTCTTATCTCTCCTTGCCATAGATACTTGAAAATGTATTTAAAAGCAATTGCTAGACTATTTCCTGCAGAAAAAACTCCTGTCCCGTACACAACATGGCTTCCGTCCTTCACATAGTACTAGCACTGCCTTTCTAACCTATACACATATATATATATATATATATATATATATATATATATATATATATATATATGGATTCACTTCAGAAGCCTGAATGATCACAAGCCTAAATTGCATAAGCCGGAAGACGAAAAGCCTGAAATTTCATAAGCCTGAAAACTCAAAAGCCTGAATTCCATAAGACTGAAAACAGATAGGATACATATATTGACTGAAGAAAACACAAAACAGATTATATTCCACCAAATAAAAGCAGGGTGGCAAGCCCCCCTGCATCCCCTACACCCCCTGCTACATATATATCAACTCCAAGATTGCACTTCACTATAGTAAAGTGCAATCTCGGAGTTGATATATTTAATTAGCAGGGGGTGTGGAGGGCGCAGACCCCCACATGGGGGGGTGCAGGGGGGCTTGCCCCCCTGCCCATACTTGGTGAAAAATGCTATCCTTTGTCTTGTATGTGTTTTTGTGTGTCATTTTTTTGTGTTCTATATATTTTCAGTCTTATTGGATTCAGGCTTTTGAGTTTTCAGGCTTATGAAATTTCAGGCATTTCATCTTCCGGCTTATGCAATTCAGGCTTGTGATTATTCAGGCTTCTGAAGTGAATCCATGTGTATATATATATATATATATATATATATATATATATATATATATATATATATATATATATATATATATATATATATATACATATATATTATCAATAAAACTAGAGATAACAGCAAACTAGTCTCTTGCTTATTTCTAGACTTGTCTAAAGCCTTCGACACAGTTTGTCAGCACAAACTTCTACTTCATATGTCCTCATTAGCTCTCTGCCAGTCCAGTGAGGTGAGAGTAGATATTTGTCCACATTTAAGGATATAGTTTATTCTGGTGCTGAGAAAGAACAGAGACAGCTTTTGCTAGGAAGCCTTTCAGAATGGTTTTAAAGGATGGGAGGGAGGGAGCTGACCTGATGGGTAGATGTAAGGAGTTCCATGCCTTAGCAGCATGGTACAAGTACAGACAGTGCCCAGCTGATTTGATAGGTTTGTGGACAGACAGGAATTTTTGGTCATTAGATCATAATGACTGACTAGGAACAGAGCTGCATAGAATGTTATTTAGTGCCGGACAAGCAAATGGAATCTGGATAATTTCACAGGTAGTAAGAAGCTGTGTTATATGTTAGTTGATGGGGTAATTCTATGTAATTTAGGTGTTTTAGTGCTGTACTGTGGTGGGTTCTGAAAAGGGGTATTTGCTGCAAATTTGGCATCTTTGTTATAGCATTGCTGAAGTTTTGATTTTTGTGATACTTGAAGGTTAGTAAGGATGGGAGCACTATAAAGAAGTGTGGAGAGGAGATACATAGTGGCAAGTGTAGCTTTAGTTGTGTCGGTGAGAAATGTTTTGCCTCTATAAAGCATCCCTAGTTTTTTTTTTTTTTCCATAATACATTTTTATTGATATATATTTTCAAAATACAATAAAATCACACACATAGTTCACTACTATTACTATCAAAACTATATACAATATCTACATGAAATGCTTCCATATAAAAATCATCATTATTCCAAAAAAGAAGACACCAGGGAAGAAAAAAAAGCCAAAACATTTGTAGAAGTACTTTGCGTCCATACATATCATACATATTTTCAAAAACTTGTTTCCTCCACATATACATCCAAACTTTAATATATTCCTAATAACAGTATTATGCTAATATAATGTTAAAAACCTTTTCCCATATTTTCGGGTTATTAATATTTTTGTTACTTTGTTTCAGGAGTAATTTATGTGCTAATATATGCTTTATAGCCACAAGCTTGAAATTATCCCATGATGTCTTATCTGGTTCTAACCAATTTGTAGCTATATATAACTTTATCAGCAAAAAAATATTCATACATATTATAGTTTGTGACCTAGAGAGCTCTCTTGGAGGAACATGTAGAATCATAAATTCCCATGATAACGTTGAACTTTGATAACCCATCTTTTGTAGTTGCGTTCTAAGAGAGTTCCAAAGTTTATATATACACTTGCAGCTCCAGAACATATGAAGAAGATCCGCCGTTTGATTTGTGCAGTATGGACAAGTTGGAGAATTCCTAGGATTAAATTTATGTAAACTAAGACGAGTATAATAAGCATTATTCCAAATCATCATCTGCGTATACATCAACTTTTGAAAAGAGACCGATTTTATTGTTAAATCAATTGCTTTTAATACCTGATTATATGCTACTGTCATTTTGTTTACCCAATACCCTGACAACAGAATTTTATCCTGGAATTTTAAATCTTTAATTAATTTATTTGTTGTTGTTATAAATTTGACCTCCTGTTGGAGAGCCTGCCACAATTCAGAGCATTTATTTATCCACAATTCCAGCTACCAGTTTAAAGTTTTCAAAATGACTCAGAGCAAGTTCTTGATTTGTCTCATGACAACCATATAACTCTTAGGAAGATTCAATTCCTGCCTAACTTGCGAAGCCGATAAATTAAATTTATTAAAAACATCAATCTGAGTCAAATTAACTATTAATGGGAATTTACTAAGATCAATCAACTGATTATTTAGTTTAAAATTGGGATTCCTATGGAAAGGCTGAAAAAACATCATATATTGCAACAAGTCTACTGATTGGAATAAATTTTGCAAAGATGACACATGTTTTTAAGTGGTCCATAATCCCATACTTTATCAAACTAGTTTTATCCAAAAAGGGTAAAGCTTTAGGATTTATGTTCCGATCTAGAATATGCTTGTAATTCAAGACCACCCAGGTTGGTATCCACTTTGTACTAATTGCCTCGTAATTAGCAATTCTTAAACACCTGTTGGCGTTCACAATTAAATAGTATACTTCAAAATTCGGTAACTCAAGTCCTCCTCTACTCTTCGGGGTCATTAATTTCTCATACGATATTCTAGTTTTCTTTGGCTCCCAAATAAATTTAGCTAGATCTTTATGAATTTGTTTAAAAACTGTCTTTGTAATTGATACTTGAGCAGACCTAAAAATATATAACATTCGTGGTAATATATTCATTTTCACTATTGATACTTTTGCCAATACCGGTAGTCTTAAATTCCTCCATCTGCCACAATCAGCTACTATTAGTTCCCATACTCGTTTAATATTATTACTATAAAAGTCCTTATTATCCGTAGAGAAGCTAATACCCAAATATTTGATATTTTCTTTACATGATATCTTCCCCAACAGGGACATTAATGAAAAAGGTTTAGGGGTTCTTAACGGGAAAATACTAGTTTTCTCCAAATTAATTAGAGACTTCTGAAAATTCGTTTATAACATTTAATATCTTTTCACTATCAGAAATTGGGGTTGTACAATAAATAATAAGATCATCAGCAAATGCCGACATTACTAATTTATTCCTATAAAGTATTGGTGCATTATGATACAAATTTTGCTTAATATATAAAAATAGAGGTTCTAAATAAAGGTTAAACAATAAGGGGGACAAAGGGCAACCCTGCCGTGTACCATTTTTAATCTGTATTCTTTTAGAATAACTCCTATTAATATATAACGTAGTATACGGATTACTATGTAATATTTGTAGTATCTGAATAAATTCCTGTGGCATATTGAAATAAGGCAACACATCAAACAAAAAGTTTATATCCACTCTATCAAATGCTTTCTGAGCATCTATTATAAGGGCATAAATATTAGAGTTGTTTTGTTTAGCATACATCATCATATTATGTAATGTAAGTGTGTTATCACTAGTTTGTCTAGTTGCCATAAATCCAGCCTGTTCCTTAGAAATTAAATGGATCATAATCTTTTTTAATCTACACGCTATAATAGTAGTGAGAATTTTCAAAGCATCCCTAGTTTTTGATGAGTTTTTGTTATCCAAGTTTGTATATGTAGGTGGAATTTAAGATTAGCATCCACTATCACCTCTAATAATTTGCTGTTGGAAGTAACTTCAGTGGTTGTATTATCAACAGAGAGGACCTTATATTTAGTTTTTGCATGGGAGAGTGTTTAAAGTAGATACTAGGGCAGATATGACAGTAATGTCTTACAGTTCATGCCAAAGCATTTCAGAGTATATTTAGTTAATTAAAAGTTGTCTGCAGCCAAAGTGGTAGGTTGGCATGCAAAGGAAAGCCCTTAGCCAGAAGTGGGTGGAAAGGTTGGAAATACAAGTTTGGAATCTGTCATTTTAGGACCCCATGAGAATAACATTTTAAGCAGATCATCTGTGTGCCCATTGGCTCTAATCTCAAGTAAAGGAGTTTGATAATGATATGTTTGAAGATGTAGGACTTCTCAGTTAAAACTGAATTAAAGCCTGTTGCAGTTCTATGTGCCCTCTCAACATCATGACACATACCCTACCATATTCTGAGTGAAGTCCAGGCCGAATTGCAGGACATGTAGACCCTGTGTGTACTGACCGGTATGTTACTATGGCACCAGGTTGTAAGAAATATGATGGTGTGAGAACTTGTGGAGATTGAAAACAACTGAATGATACTACAAAAAGGGAGGGGTTTATTCCTCCCTCAGTAGAGGATGTGTCAGGCAAATTGTCTGCAGCAAAGATGTTTTCTCACTGGATATGTCCAGTAGGTTTTAGCAGACACCATTAAGTTCCAGATGTATGAAACTAGTGACTTTCATCACTGCTATGGGAAGGATCCAGTTCCTAGCCTTGCCTTTGGGAATTATCTCAGCTCTTGAAATATGTTAAAGGGAGATGACCACTCTTGAAAGCTCATGATGGTACTGTTGTCGTGATGGATTATGTCATTGGTTAAGCTGGACAAGGAAATGCATGATAAGTTCATAGGTATTTACTTGGCAGTACAGTGCAGCAGACCATTCAGGAGCCTATCCCAAGTGAACAATTGCCCCAAAGCATGGTTTGGTTTGCTGAAAGTTACATAACAGGCAAATGAAGGCTGATAGAGGAAATCAAGCCCTGTAGCACAGGAAGTATTTATTTTATGTATTCGTTTACCAGTAAAGTCCAGCTGGCCACAGTGCTCCTTTTCATTGGAGGCGCAGGGAGAAAATCTCCATACACATAAAATTGAAGAACAATACATTCTACTCGCCCATTTTCACATGCTGTGCAAATGCTAAGACATTATACATGCATAATAGTAATACACAAGACATTATATATTTGTGCATAATAGTAAGATATAGTAATACAAAAAGGCTCCCAAATACATTTAATACATATTAGGAATAGTACCTTAAAAGAGTGTTTAAAAATGCTACAGTTTCAGCACTGAGATGTTTTAACAGAATTTTAAATACATTTGTTATGGTGGCAGTGCCAGTTGGTAAACTTATTTTAGAGTGCAACAGCAGTGTTGCCAGTAGCTAAGGAGAAGGAGGAGTTTTGTTTTAGTTTTGTAGATGTGTGAGTTTTCAATGAGTCTAGTAAGGCGTGGGATGCATTTCCAAACCTTGAAGACATGGCTGGAACTGAACATCTTGAGCTATGTTGTAAGACTTTTGAACCATGAAGAGATGTTTATCACTAGAGCAAAGTTGCTGGTTATGGTGGGGTTGGGGATCAGTATACTAGTTAAGGTATTTCCTTACAGATACAGGGTTTGATTCTCACCTTTGAAAAGGAAATTGGCTAGGCTTAAAATGGCTCTTGAAAACAGCTTCCCAGTATTTACCTATGTACCTTTGATGCAGAGAGCCAGGGGCAGGGCACTTTTCAGGGTGATGCACCACACTGTTTATTACTTGTAGTTGAGAGAGTGAAATAGGGGGAGTAGATCTAGCCAGCTGAATTGCATAAGGGTAATGCTGTAATGAGAAGAAAAGCTTTATTGGATGCAAATTTGGCTATTTTTATTGTAGCACTGGTCAAGTTTGCTCTTCTGGGTGGCCTGGAGATTGGAGTCGCTCATTAAAAGCTC